>NC_060277.1:5046546-5198961 GCF_021613505.1 Equus quagga
ATCCTCCAACTTTGCTTCTCTTCTTTCATTTCCTCAAACACTCTTCCTCACTCTTGAGTCTTGGGATGTGCCATTCCTGGGATAATATGCCCGGGTGAGTCTTTCCTCCTCCTTTGCTTGCTCAACTCAAGCTCATCCCAAGCTCATCCTTTAGGCACCAACTGAGATATTATTACTTTTGGAGAGGCTTTTCTATACAGCTCTCCCTGTGTTTGTAAGGCAGCCCTCTCCTATGCTCCCTCCTAGCTTGCCGCCCTCCTTACTGTCACTTCTCCATGAGGACAAGGTCTGGGCTGGTTTCCTTGCCTTCATCTGCCCTGCATTTTGCATGGTGTCTGCCTCAGCAAAGATTTTGTTCAGGTAATTAATTGGAAGGTAGGAAAGTCACCAAACAATACTAAACCATGTAAAACAAAATATAGTTCAGGTACTAAATTATACAGTATAGACTAGATGTGCAGTAGGAAACCAGAGAAGGGTAAAATTTGTGGAATAATTAGGGCCAGAGCCAGAACTTACAGAGTGAATAGAACTTGAAAAATTAGCAGGCAAAAAGGAAAGGGCTCATAGGGTTTGGCTGGAGGCTTGGAGGCATCTGTGCCTGGTGCTGGGAGCAGTGAAGAAGGTGGGCTCCTTCGTGGGGAGTAGGGGAAGTGAGGTTGTGCTCGATGGACCTTGAATGCCAAATGTAATCTACGCGTGATTCGGGAGCACCCTTCCAGCCCAGTGTTTCTTTGCCAACAGAAAAAAGTTGTCTTGTGTCCTTCTATTAACTCAGATTCCTTCTCAGCACACACACATTGTTCCTTGATAAAACGTCTGGCCCCTCCCATGCACTGAATTAAACTTTGTGTGTTCTCTGTCCCATCTGGGGCAGGTCTTAACCTATAACCTAGACCCGTTATCCTCGCTCTCTGATTCCAGTCAATTCTTTGTGAATTTGAGAAATTATTTTCAAGAAAATTCAATGTGGCCTCTAGGTTTAAATAACTTATATGCAAACACAGATAATATGCCATTTTAGGCAAACTCAGAGGTACCGTTATTTTGATTGCCAGATAAAGATGACCTTACTAATGTTACTTTTCAAAATAGGTCAAAAGATAAGGTTCCATGATTTTAATTATTTTCATTTCTTCTTTCATTTTTACCCCAAAGAGTCTGCTCCAGGTAAGCACTCGTTCTGGAAGCTCGTCACTTCGCCCAAGGTCGCCCTCATAGCCTTCGTCATCAACGCACTCAGCTCGTGCTTTGGCTTCCTCGAGCCCACTCTGTCTCTCTTTGTTGTGGAGAAGGTGAGTAGGCTGGTTGCCAAGTTCTGCCTTGTAGCAGGTGGACGTAATTGCTTCTCTCGGGCCCTGCTTTGTGGAAAGGCCTCCGAGTGGCTGCAAGGAGGAGGCAGAATGAGAACTGTACGCCCAGGTGGCCTCTGTGACGTCCCTGTAACTACAGGTCTGTTCAGTGTAAACGAAAGAAACCTTTCACTAAGTGCAAGGACAGTTTCCTCTGTTTGTCTGCTTTCCAGTGAGGCATGTGGGGTCCTCAGGGGCTCCTTCTTCTCTAACACGTCTCCTCTGGGTCTACTCCCTTTTACACTATTACATATGATTGAATGACTACAGAGTACATCAATCTGAGATGGGAGAGAGGAACCAAGAGTCCTTCTTCATTTTTTTTAGTGCTGAAAAAGACTGAATTCTAAAAGTTTGCTGTCATAGAAATTTGTTCTTAGATATTTTTGAAAAAAAGATGATTAAAAATACAATAAAGTGTATTTCCAAGCCTGGTAGTTAATTATATTGAAGAATTAAGTTGTGTCTATAAGGGCAGAAGTCTACTAACTGTAGCCCATACTCACTTTGTGTGAAGCAGTGGAATTTGAAAAGCGCACTTCCCAGAAATGCAACCCCTTGAAGTCACTAACGGCAGTTTTCGGTATGTGAAATACGCAAAAAGATAAACTTGGGGGCTGCAATTTCAGTGCCTGGCCCAAGGTTTAGAGAATAATGTCATATTACGCTTAAGCACTGAGCAGCCCTGAGGTGACACAGGAGAAAAACACTTTGAGTTTATGGTGACACATTCCATTCACATCAACAGTGTGACTCTTTAAGAGTCATTTTTCTGTCCTCTTAAGAAGTTGTGTCTAAACAATGAAAAAAGTTTGTAAGCAATCTCTGGTAAACCTGAGTTGCTCTTGTCTATCTTGTAGGAAATCTTTATGATGTATTTTCCTGTTTTTCTATTAAAATTTTGTATCCTGTTGCCCTTCTCTTGACTTCTTATCAGTTGTTTGGATGGCAATTTGCTGGCCAGTCATTTGTCGCCATCCTCTTAGGTGAGAGGGCTCCACCCCGTCTGCCCCCAGTGGGACAGTGAGAAGAGGAGATTTCTGACTTTTCTATGTTGCTTCCATCTTTAAAGGACCAATTTTTATCATGAGTTAGCATTTGTCATAAAAAGTGTTAAAACATGTACTGACTCATACATAAATCCCAAGGTTGTAATTAAGAAAATTAATTAAGGAAATTAAGGAAAATGAGAACTCAGATAACCAAAAAAAGGCATTTATATCATGTTGTCAATAGTGAGAGTATCAGTTATATGGGAGCTTACTGTTTTAAAAGCATTTTCAAATGTGCCGTACCTTCAAATTCTTTAATTATACATTAATATCCCTGGAGATGGATAGAATAGACAGTGTGTATCATCAGTGTTTTTTGTATCAGTGCATTCCATCTGTGGACACTCAGCATCATCTGGTTGCTTGTTAGCAATGCAGATTCTCAGGCCCCATCCCAGTCTTTTTGAATCAGAAGTTCTAGGGCTGGGGTCCAAGAAACTCTTTAACAAGTTCTCTAGGTAATTTTTATGCACACTAGAGTTTGTGAAACACTGGTTTACAAATAAAAATGTTATGCTTCATAGAAGCAAAATTATGTTTAATGTCAAATGCCACAAAGCAAAAAATCCAGGGCTTCTGACCTCTGGTTAGATTTTTTTCAGCATAGAGAAAAAGTAATCCATTTACAAAAGTAAGGCAAAACTTAGGAAGGATGCTGAGTGTCATTAGAGCACTCATGGTAGATAAAAGCTGAAGAAATGGTAGACAAAAATAGATGTTTATTTAAAAAATGACTTAACCATGTAACTTTAATACAAGGTTTCTTTTACAGTTTAATTTGCCAGCTGGATATGTGGGACTGGTATTCCTGGGTTTGGCTCTATCCTACACCATTTCTTCACCACTCTTTGGCCTTCTGAGCGATAAAATGCCGGTAGGCACACTTAATTTATATTTAAGAACTGCCTTTGTATGTTTAGACCAGTGGTTTCCCACTGTACCTCTGGAACTCCAGAGGACCATTGATTAAAGTTGACATTTTCACTTATTTTTTAAATTTCAGCTTTATTGAGGTACAGTGGACAAAATTGTAAGATATTTAAAATGTACATCAAGGTGATTTGGTATATGTATATGTTGTGAAAGGACTCCCTCCGTCTACTTAATTAACACATCCATCACCTCACAGGTTTATCTTTTTTGAGGGGAGAGCATTTAAGTTCTAATATATTCCATTTTTTGAGCTGATGCAGAGATTCCAGTGTCTGCCAACCTGCCATCACCCTGAGCAAATGCACTTTTACCTGCCTCATCTGGGAAAAGAGGAATCTTGTGCTAAAACTGTTGAAAAACTATTGGATTAGACTCTCTAAAGGAAAAAGCTCCCTTCATACAAAAAAATCAGTTAGCCTTGATAATTAGGGCAGAGTCCCAGAGGTCATTAGGACTTGACCAAACTGAGAGGAGATAACTTAGTTTTTCTGTGGGAGTGAAAGGATTGGCCGCGTAAATATGTATTGGTTATCCTATTGATTATCCTATATTATATCCTATATATTATATAGGATATACGTATATATCCTATATACGTAAATACGTATTGGTTATCCTATAGCCATCCTGACAAAAAAATACCTTCTATTCTCCTCTAACTGGGTCTAAACCATTCCGTCCAGACGAGTAGGATACAGAACTTGTCCTGTCAGCCAAATCTCAAGCTTCTTTGGCTTTAGTGTTTAGTTTTGCATTTCCTCTCTTCATTAGATGTGCATATATATTCATCAAGACCTAAATTACGTGGAGATTACTTAATCATCCAGGGGACAAAAACCAAGTGTTGTAAACAGTGTTTGGAGCTGGGTTTTAAGACAAAGTCTTATATAACTGAGCAGCTGCTGTACCCCTGTTACGTTTAGCCTGCATTCAAGTAGTTTATAAGGAGTCGCTTTATTGAGTACTTTTTAAATAATGTGAGTTTTCTAGGTGTTGTACCTAGTGGGTGGTGGATACCTACTGGGTGTTTCCTTGTGGTGGCTGCTTTTTAAATTCTCGTATTTGGACTAGTTCACGGTGTGCGAAGCCTGCTGTGCAAGCACTTTCCAAGAACCCTGGTCCTTTGCCCACTCCCTATCTTGGGGTAGATCGTCCTTGCTTTTGTGTCTACCATCTACCTATTTTCTCTTAAATGTAAAGTTCTGTTGTCTTTAATGTGTTTGAATTTTTGCATAGCATGACTTGTGTTCTTCAATGACTTTTTCTATTCTTTGGTTATGGAAGGTCTTTATTCTTTACCTACCAAAGAGGCTTTTTGGGCTCTCTTTCTTTTTCCCAGCATCTAAGAAAATGGCTTCTGGTTTTTGGAAGCTTAATCACAGCGGGATGCTACATGCTTTTAGGACCTGTCCCAGTCTTGCACATTAAAAGGTAATTTTTCTTCTTCTTCTTCTGTATTTTTGGCCAAATCACATTAGGAATTATTTCAAAATATTTTAGTGTAATGCTGATATTTTGAACCTTATTATTTAAATAATTATCTTGATTTGGGACTATATTGAATTGTTTGTTAGACTGACGGTGTTTCACCTTACTAGGAGCTAGCAGTGGTACAAGCAAACAGGACTGCGTGGACTCTGTATCAAGCGAGAACAATGCTTATGCTGTCTTTGTGTTTCAGTTGCACGTTTGTTTGTACTTTATTTTAAAAATAGCATTTGTCGCTACCTACCTTTAGTTGATAGTTCTTAGAGTATATTTTTGTTTTTTCTATTCCTTCTTCTAGCTCATTGAGATGGGGACCAAATCTTTTTTGTTTCTGTATCATCCTTAGCATGTAGCAGCTGCTCATTAAAGCTTGTTTAATGTAATTTATTTGCTAAAATAAAGTGAGTTTCTTAGACCTTTTCAGGTACTTTTGGGATAAGGCATGATACAGAAAGAGCAACGATTTCAGAGTCCCTCCGATTTGGGTTTACATTCTGGCTTCGCCACTTACTAGGTATCTGAACTTAGGTAAATCACTTAACTTCCAAGAGCCTTGATTTTCTTATCTACAAAAAAGAGCCAATAATGGTGCTGTCGAGATAACTGTCTAGGCCCAAGCTGGAGGTGCTCCTGCCCGGGGTTCCACGTCAGCCAATAGGAACTTAGCTAATTCTCATGTCCCTGAATTGCTCCCCTGGCCAGAAATTCAGTCCATCCAGTCAGCCAGTCCCCAGAAGCCAGGCCAACCTGGGCCTTTCACCCCAAACAAGGTGGGCTGTGTGGCCCCAGCCAGTCAGATATTTTCTATTTGTCTCTTCCTGCTCTTTATGCTTTATCCCACAAAAGCAGGAGCCTTTCACCCCATTTTGCAGTTCTCTGAAAGGAGACTGTCTGCTTAAATAAAGTTTGTTTGTATCATGAAATTGTCTTCTTGAACCATTTCTAAGCGGTCCTTACCTCCCAGAGTTCCTGCAGGGGTTCAGTGGGTGGGGGATGCTGGGTACCTGGCACAGTGCCGACAGGGAGCAAAGATGAGTTTCCCGTCCCTTCCTTGGCTGCTTCCTTTCTTCGCCATTTTTCACTCAACTGAATTTCAAACCAAGCAATTGAAGTCGACATGATAGGATTGGCATTTTCACCAATTTTGAAAGGATTTTGTACGGTGATAAGAAGGCAGGTTGACTCGAGACATGGGATATGTGTGACCCAAGACATTGAGCTAGCAGGGTGAATTGATTTTCTGCCCCCAAAATGTAAGGAGCTCCAGGGCACTGTCACTGAATGAAATGGGATCAGACTAGTTGTGTAATCTGTGAGGGAGCTTCCCTGGCTCTGGCCTGCCCTCCTCGGCACCGAGCTCTGTGTCTCTTAAAATGCTAACGTTGTTGTTTTTTTCCCCAAAACTCTCTTGCAGTCAGCTCTGGCTGCTGGTGCTGGTATCAGTCATAAACGGCATCTCTGCTGGAATGAGTATATTTCCAACTTTCCCCGAGATTCTCGACTGTGCATAGTAAGTCACTTCCGTTGCTCGAAGAGCTGTATTGTGAATAGCAGTGAACATTACAGGCTTTTCTGAATTTCTCAATTTTGTAGGATGTTGGGTATTTTTTTCCACAATACTAAACCTTCAAGATTTCATGTCATACAATACTGTGATATAAATAGTGTAAGCAATCATACAATAATATCAATGATAATATGAAGTAATATTAATACAGTAATGGGTAAAACAGGTTGTGGATAGAGGCTTGGCTTGGTTTATGCTGTGTACTGATATACTTTTCAAAAGCCCGAGCACAATGGAAAGCCCTCAGCTTTGTTCGCCTCTCATGGGGAAGGTCCACCCAAGGGCATAGAGTGACCGGCTGACCTGACCCCGGGACCAAGAGCAATGTATGGGGTGTCCCCACACCACCAAGGAATTCTCTGAAACCAGCCAGGTGTCCTGTGATCCAACTTAATTCTGACACTGTTTACCCAGAGATAGCATCATATCCCACAGTTGAGGGCTCAGTCCCACAAGACTTTGTCCTCCACTTCAGATGCCAATCACAAGCCCAGGTTGTTACCTGTGCTTCTGAACAATGGACTATAAATCAGAGGTTCCCACGACCCCCTCCTTTGGTTCGATAATTTGCTAGAGCAGCTCACAGAACTCAGGAAACCAGTTCACTCACTGATTACTGGTTTATTACGAAGGATATTAAAGAAGAGATACATAGGGCAAGGTCCCAAAGAAAGGAGCTTCTGTCCCTGTGGAGTTTGGGGCCTGGCACAGTGGCATAGGGAAGCACATGGAAGCATTCTGCTTCCCTAACCTGGAAGTTCTCTGAACCCTGCCCTTTTGGGTTTTTATGGAGGATTCATTACATAGGCATGATTGATGAAGTCATTGGCCATTGGCAATTGATTCAACCTGCAGCCCCTCTCCCCTCCCTGGAGGTGCTGGGGTGAGTGGGACTGAAAGTTCCAACCCTCTAATCACATGGTTGGTTCCCCTGGCTACCAGGCCATCCTGAGAGGTGGTACAAAGTCACCTCATTAACATAACAAACGCTGCTTTCTATTGCTTTCATCACTTAGGAAATTCCACAGGTTTTAGGAGCTCTGCCAGAAATGGGAACTAAAACCAATTATATTTCTTATTATAAATCACACTATCACACCAGGCATTTGTCACTTGGCCATCAGTCTTTGTTTAATCCACCCGATGATGAAGAGCACAAAGGGCACGTGAGCAGGGAGAATATTGATGGCTACGCTGTGTCAGTTCAACAATTCTCAGAGGAACAAGGAGCTGCCTCCATATTTTCTAAAAGTTGCCCACTGTTCTCTTTACATGTTCATCTCATTTTAAGAATTTCTTAATTAATTATATATTTTTATGAGCATTTAGTGCAAATAGATCGTGATTCTCAATAATGTATCCTATATATTCAATCAAATTATTTTTGGAAAACCGTGGAGTAAACATAACTGAGAATTCCTTCCAATTGCATTAGCTTTTTATCTTAGAAATGGAGTGTTCTTGTGGGTTGGTTTGTCCAGATTATCGCTGGCTGATCTGAGTGTATCTAGCACACCCTATTCCTTTTTTTTCACGTGGGTCTCCTTTTAATCACGGATATGCTCTTGTCTCTCTTTGCAGTGAAAATGGGTTTGAAGAAGGATTAAGCACACTGGGACTTGTGTCTGGTCTCATTAGTGCAATGTGGTCAGTTGGGTGAGTAGCCATAGAATGTCATTCACACCTGCAAGATGGAAAATACTATCCCCATTTTACAGATGAAGAAATTGAGGCACCAAGAGGTCAGATCGATTGCCTGAAGGCACGTAATTCATTGAGGGCAGAGCTGGAGTCCTAACCCACACCCTCTGACCCCAAGGTCAGGCAGTTTTAATACCTGATCAAAATGGTCCCATATACTTTGTCTTATTTAAGTGATCTTTTAAAGTTCCTTTAACAGGAGCATGTCACAGCTTTAAAAATGTATTCATTTGTTTATTCATGTTTTTACTCTCTACTGTACCAGAGAAGTGAAATGTATGCTGGCCATGTAGATATCATCAATAAATATGTATGAGTTATTTTCAATACAAATACTGAGAAGAGAAGAGAGAATAATATAAAGAGTCTTTTGAATGTGTGTCATTTTTTATTTTCATATGAGGCACCAACTTTTCAGAAGCGGTTATAATTTTAGGATTGGTTAAAAATCGTAAACATCATCGTTATCAGGTGGAATTATTTTCTGATACCCAATGCTCTGTCCAGGACTCGGCTGTTTTCTTTAGTACTTATGTTCCAATTTAATGAAGACCTGTGACTGAGGGATCATGCAGCCTTTAGGACATGACTCTTTTTTTCACACTATTTAGTACTTTTCTTCCTTTCATTGTTAGTGCTTTTGTGGGACCGACACTGGGTGGATTTCTGTATGAGAAAATTGGTTTTGAATGGGCAGCTGCTGTGCAAGGTCTGTGGGCTCTGACAAGTGTGAGTCACCAGTCTTTTGTTTTCATTTTCCTTATATTCATGGGGAACCCTGACTTGGAGAACTGGGATTGACCAGTCCCTTTAATTGCGTTACAGGGCCTAGCGATGGGCTTGTTTTACCTACTGGAGCACTCCAGGAGGAGGAGGTATGGTCAGCTCGGGAGCTTTAAAACCCTTTAAAAGTCAGCTTGTGGGAGTGGAAAAGAAACACCATTTTCCATCTGTTCTTCCCGTCAGCAGATTTCTGGGTACTCTGAGCCTCCTCACTTGGTAGACACATTTACGGACATAGTTGGGTAGAGATGAGGGGACTGAGTTTTTTTCTAAAGATGAGAAATATTGAGTTTCTCCTCCTCTTTCCTTCGATGTAGATCTAAACTTCAAAACATCCTTGGCACAGACGGGGAACGAGCTGCTCTCCTGCCTGATGAAAGCCAGCCTTAAGAGTCCCGGGTTGCTACAGGGGAGGGAGATGCACACTCCTGGCCTGGAACATCAAAGTTGGAAGGGTTTTCTTAATTTTACGCACAAAACTCCATGGACCCCACACCAGGATCGTGGACGTGTTCATGTATTTTTGGATGATCCTGTGTTGGGCTGCACCTACTGTTGTCCTGAAAAGCTGCTTTGCCGAACTAGCCATATTTGAAACATGAAGTATGAGAAGAATACTTGAAAATCAGCAAACGTTGGTGTTTTTAAGGGCCTAGACTTGGCCTTGAAGATGTTACTGATTCTAGGTCTTCTGCTTCCTCTCTTTACTTTTTATTCGACGTGCACTGATTCTGTGAATGTGACTTTTCTTATTAACAGGGAAAGAAACGAATAGATTTGATATGCTTAAAAATTACAGAAAGGTGACTCAAAATATACAAAATAATTGCTATGAAATAAGTTTTTTTAAAAGATGTGCTTTCTCTTTTCTCAAAAGATTTTTTGATCAAGAGATTTTTATTCTGGTTCAAAAGACAAAATTCCAGCCTCCTATGCAAAAATTAGAGCAGTCCCTGGCCCTCAGCTCTTCTACAAATTTTGTTTGCGGGAAAGCGACAAGAATAACATTTCTTAACACTTCCATTTTTGTAACATACTTTGAATTATGATCTGGATTTATAAACAATGCTTGGTATAACCTCATTCATTTCCCTTGGTGTCTGTTTCGGTTCTACCATCTGTTTTTTTTTAAACATACTCCTAGTAGATATATCCCGTTTGCAGAGCGAGTCATCCCCCAGGAGCTTGCTCTCTGTTAGGAAGGGGAGCTCTGACTTCGTGGAAACCCATGCTGCTGTTGGAAGTGAGTGAATCTCTACTGTGCAACTCCCATCCCTCCTGGTCCGTTTACATGGTGTAGTAGCCACATTTACCATTTTTTAAATAGAAGAAATGATTTTATCTCTCATTAATTCAAAAATATTTATTGAATGCGTTCTCTGAGCTGACGCTGTGCTTGCTGCTAGGGCTTTAGCTGTGATCAGGATAAACAATCTCTGCCTTTATGGAACTTTTATTCCAGTAGAAGAGACAAATTGTAAATAAATACCATAATCTCTAATTATCTTACAGAGATGGTGTGAAGGGAAAGACATGGTGATAAGAAAGAGTAACTGACTGGGGTTGATTGGGTGTGGGGTCCTAAGGTAGACGTGGCTCTCCGTGGAGGGGGAATTTTTCAACTGAGGTCTGAAGAATGAGGAGGAGGCAGTCATTCTGAGGGCTGAGCAGTCCCCAGCATGTGCAAAAGGGTGTGACATGTCAGATGAGATGGTGGCGTGTGTGGAGAAGGCAGCCTGTTAGTGGGGGATGCCAGAATTCCGTTCCTATCTCAGGAAGGTCGTTTGGTCTGCAGGCGGCTGGTGACTGGGGATGCAGATTAGCGGGGTTGTAGGGAGATCTTCAGAAGTTCTGAGAGAGACATGAAGGGGTGTGGAGAAGGCAGCCTGTTAGTGGGGGATGCCAGAATTCCGTTCCTATCTCAGGAAGGTCGTTTGGTCTGCAGGCGGCCGGTGACTGGGGATGCAGATTAGCGGGGTTGTAGGGAGATCTTCAGAAATTCTGAGAGAGACATGAATGGTTTGGACCAGGGAGGTGGTGGTGGCAATGCAGAGAAAAGGTTGTGTTTGGATGTGGAACCAACAGGACTTGCTGATGTGGAGGGAGAAGGAGAGGCATTTAGGATGACTTCCAGCTTTTGGCTTGAAGGTATGTGTGGATCGCTGTGCCTCTTAGTGAGATGCGGAAGACTAGGAACCAAACAGATCCTGAAGGGGGTAAATTAAACCATGATGGGATGCCCTTTGAGGCCAGAAGAAGGACAAAAATTACAAGGATGACAATACCAAGGTCGGGGACGATGGAGAAAACTGGAACTATGACCATTTAGGAAGACTGGCAGAAATTGCTAAAATCGAATATTCACAAATCCCATGAACTCTTCATCCCCTCTCCCCCGATGCTACCCTTGTTCACAAGACCTCCGGAGAGCGTGGTCCAGTGCACACCTCGCACAGCGGCCTGTGACCCCTTCCCCACTCCCACTCCCAGAGCGGCAGCAGGACGGAGTGTGACCCCGGTCCGCTGCACCCCTGTGGGTGCAGAAGGGGCCAGGCCTCCATCGCCCTGGTTAAATCGCCCTGGCCGCTCTCCAGCGCCTTTCCTTGCTCCGTGCAGGCTCCCGCGGGGCGCCGGTCCCCCGCCCAGGGGCCGAGGATGCCGCTGGACACCTGCAGTTTCCGCTGCTGCCGCGCGGGGGCCGCGGCTACGAAAGCACCGCGAGCGCGCACCGCCCCCACCCGGCGGCCGTCGCTCAGGACAGCCAGCTTATCCCCGTTACCAGCGCTGTTGACTGCTTAAGGTCAACGCAGAGATTCCAGGCTTTGTTCTCCTTCCCAACGCGCTCTGCCGTCGGTACGTGCTGCGGATACCAGTGTATTTAAAGACGCTTTGTACGAAACCAGCTTTGCCCCTTCCTCATTTTATGATTTTGAAGTATTATAACAAATGACCAAAAAAAGTTAAAATTATGAGAAAGGATAGAGGAACTTTGAACAGTGAAACCAAAAGACAGGTCAAAACTATCAAAGGAAATCTGTGTGTGTGTTTTTATTTTTATATATTATTCTACATGTATCAAAGGTGCCCAATTTAAAATCACCTTTTTTTAAAAATGAGACTGGATGTAGAATATAATAATAATAAGTAAAAGGTATCTTTTATGTTAAGATCATATTGCAGCCTATACATATATGATGTACAGATAAATCGAAAGGAAGAATAAAAAGGGCAAATCACAAATTTTTTTAATTAAACTTTTTTTATTTTGAGATAATTGTTGATTCACATGCAGTTGTAAGAAATAATACCCAGAGATCCTCCATTCTCTTTCCCCGGGTTCCCCAATGGTGACATCTTGCACCGCTGCAGTACGCTGTCATAAGCAGGGTATATTGGTGGAGTCGAGGGGGATAGACATCCGCCTCCTTCCTGTTGACCATGTTGCTGCACCCACTTCCCTCTAACCCTCACTCCCTCCTTAATATCTGGCAACCACTCCTCTGTTCTCCATTTCTGGTTTTGTCATTTCAAGAATGTTGCATAAATGGACTCACATAGTGTGTTACCTTTTGCGATCGGCTTTTTGCATTCAGCGTAATGCTCTTGAGATCCATCCCCATTGTTGCATGTATTGATCGTTCATTTCCTTATATTGCCGAGTTGTATTCCATGGCGTGGATATACAGCTTAACTCTTCATCCACTGAAGGACATCTGGATTGGGTCCAGTTTATCCTAATAACAAATAAATCTGCTATGAACATGTACAGGTTTTTGTGTGAATATGTCTTCGTTTCTCTGGGATAAATACCCAGGAGTACAACTGCTCCAGTGTATGGTAGCTGCCTGATTAGTTTTTTCCCTAAATAATCCATTTATTTTACATAGGAAATTTGATTTGGACAATAAATATCATACATTAATGAAATATTTTATTACTTGCTTATTAAGATACCAAGATTTAAATGTGTTAAATATACCCTCTCAAACCTAGCTGGCAAAAGAGGTGGACAATGAATGCTGACATAGCCAACTGATTTTCATTCAATGCAATAATAAATGAGAAGTGAAGAAGCAGATATCTTTTATTTACAAACCATCGTATCAAATGGGGATGCTCCAGGGGCTATGATAGCTGTCTTTCCTTTGGTATTGCTGTCATATATCCTCAATTTATTAAATAAACCCATAGGAGAGTAAGGCTTAGAAACAACGTGTTTAGACAGAAAAAATAAAATGTTGCCTAAAGTATTGACAAATGGAACTAAAGCCTGTTTATTCAGTCTTTCATTAGGAACAACTTGCAACTCTTAAAATATTTGCACTAGCTTCTCTCAGAAAACCCACAGCTCCGCCTCTAATCCCAACTTATTTGCTGTGGTGCCTATCGGGAGACAATCTGGGAGGGCGTGGCGTCCAGTAATGACTTATGACTTCCAGTTTAGTGCGGTTTCATCGTCACTACTGACATAAACAACTCAAAGTGATTTTCTTGTTGACAATGGTCAACAATAGCATGATAAATACAAAAAGTGGACCGTTATTATCTTTTTAAAGTTTTTGTCATTCAAGACAAATTTGAATACCACATCAGTTAAATCACATTAGTATATATTTCAAAAGTGACAGCCATGAAATCAGTTGTTGGATGAATTCAGATAGGAGAATTAAAAGCAGTGTAGATAAATGTTTCATTTCATTTTACTAACACCTTTCCTTCTTATACTTTCAGATCTTTCAGCTACATTCACTTCCTCTGCGGTTTCCCCTTCATTTCTCACTATTGCCGGTTTGCTTTTGCCTCTTCTGTTTACTCATCTGAGAAGGAGAAGTCACTTGATTGTTGCGGAGTCCCTTTCTGAGCTAGGCCCAGCCTCTAGATCTGCAACAGGAGGAGTGAGAGGACAAGGACGGATGTGCACGAGGAGGTGACGCTGTCATCTCACCGTCAGGAAGCTGCGGCATCAGGTTATATGCATGCCACTGCAAACTTTCTGAAAGAAGAAACAGTCCGGAGGATAAAACAGCATTATGAATTGAAAAAAACCGCGTGAGAAAGGAAGATCTGATCAGCTTCTTCTTCCTGTAGCTGGTGAATTTGTCCTAACACAGCTCTCAGGACTTGGTGAGTGGACTCAGAAGAGCGAGCACTTCCAAACAGATACTGCGCATTAACCGATCTTCCGTATAAATGAATTCCACTTAGCAGAGTTGGGGCGTAAGACTCAGATTTGGGGTGTTCAAAGCAGATAAATGTAAGACATCAGCTTTTCTTCTCTGTCTTTGCATATAGCCACTTTGGTTAATGGCCCAGCCAATAAGAAACTGAAGAAACAGCTCATAAAGAAATTCTTCGCGCCCCGGGACCTCTAAATTCTTCACCAACAGTGTCCCATGGTCCTCTTCCAGAGCAGGGAACAGGAGGGTGTGCTCACTGCGTCACCCGGGAGGGGCGTGGCTGAGATTAGCTTGTGAAGAAACTGCCAAGCTGCTTCCCAGAGTGGCCAGGGCTGTTTCACAACATGCCCTACAGCGATGTATGAGGGATCCAGTTTCTTGGTAAGTTTATCTTGTCTGTGTGTGAGGTTTAAAAAAATGCAATGATGTGTGAAGCAGAGAGTGAGAGCCAGTGATCCCCGGGGGAATCTAGGGAACAGCTGGAGGAAAAGCCGTCAGGGTTACCCAGCAGAAATGGACGTTAGGCTGATAATTCCAGGAGAACCCACTCAAGTCAGGTTGACACAGAAGAGGAGAAACGTGAGCAACTTTGTGGAAAGAGACAGAACAAGGAGAACTAGAGAATGTGAACTAACTGGCATTCTTTTAACAGGTTAGTGGCCAAGAACAGGTGGGCATCTGACCAGAGAGTTCAAGATCTGGGTCAAAGCTGCACCGGGCATTGCCCTCACAACAGAGCCCCCATCTTGTGGGCATGAAGCAATAATAATAATGGCAAAAATTATTCAGCACACAATGTCACCATTTTGCAGCTGAGGGAAGCTGTGGCACTAAGAGGACATAACTTGTTCATGGTCACACAGCGAGGAAGTGGTTGAAACCCAGGCATTCTGGCTTTGGGTCCATATCCTTAACCATTGCCTGACACCATCATGACTCATTACCACAGTGGGAAAAAAGTCATGCCAGGGGAGTTACCAGTAATTAGATGCAACATGCAGATGTAGTTATCTCTATGGAAGAAAGTTCTAGAGTGGATCTGTGTTACAGTAGAAGAATAAAGTGCTGAAGAGAAAGAGTATGACAGGAATTGAAGAGTCAACTTAGGCCTTGAGGGATGGAAAATATCCAGCTTCTACCGCTCTGTTACTTCTCCTGGCCATTTGGTCATTGTTCGGTAGAAATCATGTAATTCTATCTGGCCTGTGTTACCTGGCGTCTGCGACTGCTTGAAAGAAGACCCCAGAAGTCAGAGTTGCCAGGCTAGGATGAAACAAATACATCCTCTGCTGGGGCCTGAGGGGCAGAATCCTGGCCGGCTGCTACCCACCCAGAAAGGAAACTGAAATAGGAGCTCAGGGTGACTGAAGGGGCCAGAAGCCTTGGAAAGAGGAAAGCAGGTGGAATGAGGGGAGGGGAGGGTTTCACCCAGACAGAACCTGTGAGTAGTTGCCTTGGGTCTCGAACATGGTTTTTGCTTTCTTGCTCATTGAAAATGAACAAGGTGAATTCTCGAGATGCCCTTGCATTGCTCGACAAAGCAGTAAATGTACCACAGCTTAACACTTGTCTGTTTTTAACCTATCTGTTCATTTTTTTCCCCGTAAGTACCTGAAATTTCAGTTTTATTTTTGTATCTTACGCTTTCAAATGCATGTCTCTACAACTGCATACGTAAAGAAACATGTGACTTTGATCCAGCGCCTTTGAACTTATTTCAGTTGTGGTATCATCCTTACTTTACCAAAGGCTTTGAATCCAACTGTTTTAGTCTGTTTGTGTTGCTGTAACAGAATCCATAGACTGGGTGACTTCTAAACAGCAGAAGTGTACTTCTCACAGTTTTGGAGGCTGGGAAATCCAAGATCAAGTTGCTGGCAGATTCAATGTCCAGTGAGGACCTGTCTCCTGGTTCATAGACAGCCATCTTTTCACTGTGTCCTCATTTGGTGGAAGGGGCAAGGGTCTTTTATAAGGGCAGGAAGCCCATTCATTTTTTTTTCTTTTCTTCCCCAAAGCCCTAGTGCGTGGTTGTATATCTTAGTTGTAAGTCATTCTAGTTCTTCTGTGTGAGCCACCACCACAGCATGGCAACTGACAGACGGATGGTGTGGTTCTGTGAGCGGGAAGCAAATCTGGACTGCCAAAGCAGTGAGGCTGGACTTTAACCACTAGGCCATCAGGGCTGGCTCAGGAATCCCATTCTTGAGGGCCCCACTGTCACAACCTAATCACCTCCCAAAGGCCCCACCTCTGGAGAGCATCACACTGAAGGTTAGGTTTCAACATTTGGGGGGACATGAACATTCAGTCTCTAACACCAACCAGGAGAATTTTTAAACGTTCTTGTTGGTGAATGCTATGAACTTTTGGCAGAGTTGTGTCAGAACTAAGTTAATGATCTGTGAATGAAATCATCAAGAGAGCTTGCTACTTTTTTTCTTTTGAGAAGTGGGGGCCCTCAGTGTGGGAGCATGCTACCCGTTCAAAGGGGCTTTTGCAGCTCAGCATCCCACAGTCCTAAACTTCTTGGGGCAGAAAGGAGAAGTGTAGGTTGAATCACATGAAATTGCTGTTGCTGTGGGTCTAAAACAGTTGACTCTTGGCATCTTCCTGTGGCACGACCCTTTCCATCCAGTAGGGAACGCCAGGACATGGCATTTCATTAGGCTCGGATTTTCTCTTGGTTTCAGTTGCCTTACCTGTCTGAAGAGCTGAACACTTGTCCAGGTCTACACCTAGAGGAGCGCCTCACCTAGGTAGGAACTGGCACCAAAAGGTGCTTAAGGTTCAGGCTGGTTCTGCCCAAGCAGATATTCTCTTTCAAGGAGGCTGAGTCAAACAATCTTGGTGAAGACATGTTCAAGATTCCAGTGGGGACAGGGACAGAAACATTGCTTTTCACTACTAAATACTTTTTTTGGATACAGTATCATCCTTTTGTTGGTATATAGTAGCAAGAGAAAATAGTTTTAGGGGCCTGATTTTTCTGTTTTTCTTCTTATTTTGATGCGTCATCCTTGCTGCCTGTAAGGAAATGCTGTCAACAATTGTGTGTGCTATTTCCAACTCTTCATTGCTCAACTCACTGACTTGTCATTTCATATCTGGAAAGAGGCCAGACTGGAAAGTCCTTCAGCGTGTGTCAGAGCCCAGAGCTGCTCCTTACCATCCTGTGGCTGTGTTTGTTGGTGTCTTTGCTGTGTCTCCACTGCGTCGCGGGTGTGTATCTGCCATACCCAGCTTGGCATGATCCAGGAGTTGGTGCCCAGGTACCCTGTCCCCCACTTCATCCCCAGCAGTTCACTAGCATAGTACCCCAAATAGACTAGATTTGTTTAATTGAATAGTAGTAGTTCTGTGGGCCTAACAATTAGATGAGATTAAGCAGTCAGCATGATTACGTTACTAAATTGTCATGCATTTTTGTTAATTATTGTCATCCCATTATAACCTTACAGAGAACTTTCATGTGTCTTTGACTCTCGCAATAACCTTGTGAAGGAGATAGAGCAGGTATGATCACCTGAGAAATGGGAGTTCAAGAAGTGGGTGCAAAGGAGAAAGTATACTTCTACTCTTCTTACTTATTACACACTTAAAACCTGGCCCAACTGAGTACTATTCCGAGATGATCAGATTTACAATTAGAAGCAAGTATTTGAGCTATGATTGTTCTTTAAAGTGACTTTTTGATCTAATTTTGAATTGATTTTAACTTTTCACCCTTATAACTAAGTCTGTTAATCACACAATGATAAGTTAGAAGTAGGCTCTGTTAGCAGTGAATTATAATCAATGTTCCCTGTGGCAAAGTAACGTCATTTTATAACTGAGTTAAACTGAAGAAGTTAAACCTTACTAAACCAGTCACCTTTATGAACATGAAAATGTAAATTCTCGACCTTCTGTGTCCTGAATTGGGTCTTCTACTTCTGAAGTTTTAAAAGAAGATCAGCTCCCGCTATGGGAAGTGTTTGAAAAGATCATTCACTTTTTTTTTATGTCTTAAGGATCTTTCTACATTGAAGTTGCTGTTTCATTTACTAACTTCTGGCTCTTCCATGCAATTGCCTTTGTACTCAGATTCTCAATTTTTACGAATAATTTTGAAATAGCGCAGAGAGAAAAGGGAGCTTGGTCTTCTTGGCTTCACATCAGAAGCCATTTGCCCCTTCCCCGTCCAGCCAAAAGACTCTAATTAACACCATTTCTCTCGTTTATAGCCACAAAGAGAGAAAAACATCCAGGAAATTTGGGGACACTGAGACGTGAAAGACAGATGTGATTGTTTCTGCCCCTACCCTCAAAAGTAAAGATATTAGCTTGTCTTCACCAGCTTAGCCGACTCCTTCTAAGCAAGAGAGATAATGAAGTGTTGCTAATTGGTGAGATTAAGTCACATGGAAGCAGATCATGATCCAAATTATACTTGCAGAGAAGGAAGAGCTTAAGGGTCTTCACTGGGCATCAGCTGTGTCAAATCTTCATTCAGGTTTAGCAGATCCACCTGGGGTGTCCTTAAGGGGATCATTTTTAATTGGGTTCCTTAACAGATGCAAATGTTCAGACACTTGGATGCAGACATTAAACCAGAGCACAGACACATGCATGATATCTTGGGTGTCAGGGGAAGATTCTGGAATCAGGAATGAGAAGTACCACACCTGCTCTAGGTCACTCTGCCTCTCTATGCCTCAGATTTCTGTCCTGTAAAGTGTGGGCATTTGAGTTACATGCTCTCTGAACCCTAAAGACACTCATAATCTACCATATAAAAATAGATTCTATACACATGACCTATACTAATATACAAACTATTTATACAGTATAATCACATAATAATAATCTATTATACAATCTGCCCAAAATTCACAAAATATCTATTGCTTCACGTTTTCCTCTAAAGGACTTGACGATTTTTCTAGAAATTATTTTCAGTTTTCTATTCTATAGAGGTAAGAAGTTATTTCTTTAATAAAAAGTTCTGGTCAAAGCAGAAAATATGAGAAGAGCTTATTTACAGTCCTTAGACCTTACCCTGACCAAGAATTTTATCTTAGTATAAGGCAAAACACAGAAGAATTATCTTTATGTTTCTACTCTTCTATGCTGTCTAAAAGTATTTGAATGGCTTTTACCAAGAAACTCAGATTTTTTAAAAAAACAATGAAACCCTTGCATAGTAGGATTGAGACAGGGAAAGGGAGAAGATGGATGTCCTAGGAGGTTATCAGAGATCACATAATGTACGTGTTTTTTTAGAAACTCATTTATGTGGTTATTTGCCTCTAACAAAAATGAAAGTTACGTCTTATCTGGGTTATAACAGAAATGATCTCTGTGATCACCAACCCGAGACACCTCCCCTTCCCTTGTATCTATTTCCAAAAGAAGGAAGGAAAGAAGGAAGGAAGGAAGGAGGGAGAGGGAGGGAGGGAGGGAGGGGGGAAGGAGGCTCAGTCCCCTGAGGGTTGGGGCTCCCTCAGGAGAGGTTCTTGATTTCTCCTCTCACCAGACACCAAGAAGCAGCACCTGAAGAATCAGGGCTCTGGGCACTGAAGGTGCAGCAGTGAACAAACCAGACTCGAAAGCTTGCTTCAGGGAGTGCACGGTCTTTGTCTTTAACGGGTAAGTCGGAGCGTGGATTTGGATGAATTTGGTTCCTAATATTGTTCTGTAGTGCCTTCTCCTAGTAGTAAACATTTAAAAATTTTTCTCCTCTTCTAAAAATAAACTTAATGTAAATCATTCAATACAACAGAAAGAAACTGTTTCCTAGCTTTTGTAACTTAATAAACGAAATGTTTGTTGTATTATGATTTTTCACGTGGAAGTTAATTTAGTCACTGTTTTCCTTCTATTAATGAAAGAGGACAATTGTACTATATTTGAATTTGCTTTTTTGAAATTTGAGATCAAATCTCATCAATGGTACGTGTTGTATAGTCCTTACAATACCTTTTGATTGTGTTCATTGAACTGCAATTTTATTTTCCTTCAAAGTGGTCAAGCATAACATTCATAAGATTATGAAATAAGAGCCCAGTAGCTGGCAAGCATGCATTACATAAATGTTTCCCTCTATAAATATTACATGAATGTTAATTTAACTTTCACTAGACGTTGGCCATGATTGCTTCCTCTTTTCGAACCTCTGCGGCTGTTTTTGCTGTAATTATCCTGCATGTTGGGGCCCTGGATACTTTCATAGCTGCAGTTTATGAACACGCCGTCATACTGCCAAAAACAACAGTGACACCTGTCTCTCAGGACGATGCCTTCCTCCTCATGAACAAGAATATAGATATTCTGGAGAGAGCGATTAAGCAGGCAGCAAAGCAGGTATTCTTTTCTTTTTGCTAATCATAATTTATGGGAGGGGCATGAGAGCCAGTGGAAGATTGGCGTTTTGGATTGTCTATGTTACACGTGGAGAAATCGTTTTGATTTGACGTCTTTTGAACAGGGTGCTCAAATCATCGTGACTCCAGAAGATGCCCTTTATGGTTGGACATTTACCAGGGAAACCATTTTCCCTTATCTGGAGGACGTCCCAGACCCTCAGGCGAACTGGATTCCGTGTCAGGACTCCAACAGGTATTTTAACCATCCTAGTTGTTTGTGCAAAAGGGTTGTAATTCTCTAAAATATGAACCTTCACCACAGCAAAATGACAAATCCTGAATTATCATGTAAGTGGTGTATGTTATTATTATATTTATCTTGGCATTGGTTAGATTAAAAAAATTGTACTTAGATACCATTTAACAATCATTTATTATTGAATGTCTTTATTAAATTTGGAGAAAGTACGTAGTAGGGTATTTATTACGGGGATTAGAAACTAAGGGAAGAGAATCTCGTGAATACCAGTTAGTAAGTTAATTTCTGAGGAGGATAATGGGTTGTGTTTGGAAAATACTCCAAGGTCTCTATGGAAGGTAATATATTGCAATTTTATGGAGTCTCTGTTCCAGAATCGCTTCCCAGGCAGAAAGACCTCACTATGTACTCGCTAGTGAATCATAAGAGCTTATGCTTTGAAACTTTGCATTTTCCTAGGCTTCTCAAGCTAGTTTTCCAAGGAAAGTGAAATCTAGAAACCTTGTATTATAAAATATTTAATACATCTAAGTGTAAGTTTAATATGTAAGTCACACTGTCTACTAAGACTTGAAGATTAAATTTTTTAGGTACAGATTGCACACTTCTGTACTTGCAGTCAAAGATCTCTCACTCCTTCACCCTCATTCTCTCTCACCCGTCAGATCCTTTCCCTCTCTCTTACCTTCTCATACTTTCTCTCACGTTTTTACCTCCAATTAAGTTTATTAAACATTCCTCTACCATGTTCTTGCTGGAGGATTATGGATACCACATGTTTTTAGGCATCCCTCGTTATTCTGATAAGAGTTATCAGGAAATGGCTTTTCCTAGCTCAGGAGAGATCAACTACCCAAAGAGGAGAACATGGGTTTTGTGATAGTGGAAGGTTCCATCTTCCCATCCTTCGTGTTTTGAGCTGACACTCTCTATGGTGTTTGCGTGAAACTTTCTTTTGTGTAGGAAGAGAGGCCAATAGCTGGAGAGTCTTTCTGCATAGAAGTTTTGAGAATTGGGACAACTCATTTGTTTTTCATTCACAGTAGGATTGAGTTCTGACTATCCTGTTAAAAACAAAATATGTTGTCTTTTATGGCTGAGTCAAAGATCACACTAGCTATGAAAACTAGTGAAGGTTGGGTGAAGGTAAGGGGACAGGTTTATTCCATATGGTTAATAAATAGATCTTTCATAGCCCTAGAGTGGAAGGGACAAATTTTGACAGAAAATGGGTTTGCATCATCACCAATATAGTCACATTTAATTCATCAATCTCTTCATTCATTCATTTAACCATTGTTTACTGAGAACTTAAAATGTGCCAGATACTATTCTAGGAGTAGGGGATGCATCACTTAAAAAACAAGTTGCCACCATCTCTGCGGCTTTTGAATGTTCTACAGGGAGAAGTCAGATGTAAACAAACTCAGGTTTTGCATAGAATGTCATATGGTGATAAGAACAGGGGGAATGGGGTGCTTGGGTGGAGTGAGGTGTAGGACCTATTGTGGTTCTTCTTTTATTTGGATTGATTACAGAGCTTTGAGTGACTATGGCTTCAGTGTATTGGCAAGGGACAGAAATTGGGGCATGCTGTCAGAAAGGTGCCATGTTGTGCGAGTGATATAGATTATGTTGGGTCTTGAAGTTGATTGTAAGAACTTTGGGTTTTCCACTGAGTGAGACGGGGAGACACTGGAGGGCTTTGAGCTGAGGAGTGATCCAATCTGACTCGTGTTTCAAAAGGACCACTCTGGCTTCTGTATTGGGAAAAGACTAGGCAGGCAGTGGCAAAGCAGGGAGACTATTTAGGAAACTCTTGTGACTGTCTTGGTTAGAGCTGATGGAGACGGAAACTGGGATGGAAGAGGTGGAGGTGGAAAGAAGTGACCACATGATAGCTATGTTTTAGGTGACAGGATTTGTTGCCAGATTGTTTGGGGAGGTATGAGAAAAGAGAAGTATCAATAGTGACTCCCAAGTTTTTGGTCTGAGGAACTGGAGGCATACAAATGCCATTTACAGACATAGAGAGCAGTGAAGGAATAACAAGTCTGGGATGGAAATAAGGAAATCAGTTTTGTGACTCTTAAGTTTGAGCTGCCCTTCAGACATCCAAGTGGAGATGTCAACCTGACCATTGCGTATACAAGTCTGGCATGAAAGGACAAGGTTAGGGCTGGAGATGGAACATCAGGAGTCTGAATATAGATGGCTTTTAACATCGTGATGGGTTCTCCTATGGAGTGAGTTAGAGAAGAGAAGAGATCTAAGGCTTGAGCTCTAGGAAATTCCAATGTTTAGACTTAGGGGAGACGAAGGAGGAACCAGCAAAGGAGATGGAGAAGAGCAGCCAGTGAGGAGGAGAATGAGAGAGTGGGGTCCAATGAGCAAGGTGCAGTGTTTCCAGGAGGAGGGGTAATTAACTGTGTCAAGTGCTGCAAGTAAGTAGGACAAAATCAGGTAAGATGAGGAGGTCATCACTGGCATTGCTAAGAGCTGTTGGTGGGTTGATAGAGATGGGAGCTGCTTTGAGTGCTTCAAAAAACAATGGGGGAGGATGAGTTGGGGACAGCGAGATAGCCAGCTTCTTCAAGAAGTTTTACTGTAAGAGGAGCTGAGAAATGGAGCATTAATTTAGAGGGGCTTGTGGGGTCAAGAGAGGTTCTTATTTTATTTGTTTAAAGATGAGAGATATGAGAGCATATTTGCATGCTGATGAGATGATTCAGTAGAGAGGTGACACGGATGATCAAGGAGAGTGAATGATGAATTGCTGGAGCCAGAGATACGATGTGGAAAAAAATTCATCAGGTTTAAGTATAATATGTGACATTTTAAATCTGATCTCTATCATGTCACATAATTACCATTTCTTTTTTGTAGTGAGAACACTTAAGATCTACTCCCATAGCAACTTTGAAGTTTATAAGATGGTATTGTTGTCTATAATCACTATGCTGTGTGTTAGATCTCCAGGACTTATTTATCTATTAGTTGCAAGTTTGTCCCCTTAATAAACAACATCTTTCCAGCTCCTTGACACCCTAGCCCCTGGTAACCACCATTCTACACTCAGTTTCTACGAGTTCCACTTTTTTAGATCCCACGTGTAAGTGATATCATGTAGTATTTGTCTTTCTCTGTCTGACTTACTGATATGTCTTAATTAAAATTTGATTTAGATTTGGTTACACACCAGTACAAGTAAGACTCAGCTGCCTGGCCAAGAACAACTCAATCTATGTCTTGGCAAATATGGGGGACAAGAAGCCATGTAATCGCCATAACTCCATGTGTCCTCCCAATGGCTATTATCAATACAACACCAATGTGGTATATGATGCAGAGGGGAAACTGGTAGCACGCTACCATAAGGTAAGGGGGTTGGGTGTGTAAAACGGAGCCTGCTCTGACAGTGGTGGATGCTGTGTTTAGGAGTTTGACCTTCATTCCCCATATAATATGATGTCACTAGAGATTTTTTTAAAAGGGACAGTAAAGAAAATGACATTTTAGAAGAAAACTAATCTGGATAAAAATGTAGGCAGAGACTTGTGAGAAAGGTGTTGTAATAGTCCAAGATTGAGGTAAATTTTTTGCATATATAAAACAAGTGATTTAAATATTGACACAGAAGATACTAAAATGACTAATCTGGATACCATTTAATATTGAAATGACACAAAGATGTTTCCAAATTCTATGAATCAGTTTCAGGGAAGTCAATTTCCCTGTTTTCTATCAGGTCACAAAAGTGATCTCTCTATTTATTTTCTACACCAATTAATTTAGTTACCCTCTTAATTGATTTAAGGCCAAATCATAAAATTTTTACTTTAACCTCTGAAGTGAAAGAGTAAAATAGCCTGAAGTTGTAATTTTATACTAATTGGCTAGAGAGAAAGGCTGGCCTTTTAAATGGACATGTGGTGTGCAGGTCAATGTGAACGTCCCTCTTCCTCCCCCATATTTTTCTCAGCATCTTAAATTATAGCCTCAGAATCTTTTGAGTGGAGAAATTATCTCCTGAAAGTCCCAGTTAATATATAAGCATTAGTCAAGAGGAGTGATATTAAATGAGTAATTTTCAAATGTTTTTGATCATATACCCCAATCAGAAGAAAATTTTAAGTCCAAAGTTTTGTATTTATAAATAAAACTCAACTTTCAAAAAGTTTTCTCCATAACTGTAGGTTTTGACAACTTTTCGTATATAATTAAACTTTCATGTTCTCCTCAAAAATGTGTCTCATACTAGGAATAGAAATGTCAGCTCTCCCATTTTCTTGTTTTTGAGACTATGTTTATATTATGAGTATCATCTTTTAATGCACTTTCTTTGCAAGAATCATTTTAAGCTATTCTTCCATCTGTGAGTGTTGATTTAGTAAAACTGGTAGCAGAGTTTGGTCCACCCACTTACCCAGGCCCAGGTAAACTGCAGGGTGGCAGAGCGCACTGCGAGGGGGCGAGCTAGTGAGGAGTCTGTGGTCCTCCTCATCCTAGTGGAGGGCCTCGCTCTCCTCTCAGGGTGCCTCGGAGACGATTCGTGCCCCACGACCTCTGACGCATGGACCCAATCAGAGTACTTTTGTCAATCAATTCTTAAAAATACTAGTAAAGTTCAATTTCTCTTTCATTTTTTTAGATAGAAAATAAATCTAGAGAGAAGTTTTAATAGTCTTATTTCTAACCCTTGGCATTCCTTACTTTGGAAACCATTTTATTAAACTGTTGACTCTGATTCTTATATTAGGGTAGTTTTTCAAGTTTTCCTGAAGGGAATCCAGGAGAATTAAATAAAACATTCATTTGCAACAGGAATTTTGAAAGCTGAATAAGAGTCCCCCAGATTACTTTGGATGGGATGCTGTAAAGAGGGTGGTGGCATCCTGTATCCGATTCACAGGTATTTATTGTGCATCTGTATGTTTCTAGGTATCAGAGATTTCCCTGATACTGAAACATAAAAAAGCTTCTCCACTTTTCAGGAAGCTATTTGGCTCCTCATCGAGAGAGGGGCAAGGTAGGTAGGGGGAGAGAGAGAGTGAGAGAGAGGCTATATTTCTCCATGCTTTCCTTGGACATTGACTTTCAATCATAGATTCATGTACTTCCTATAGGCTTCCTCTTCTTGACCACAGCCAGATCCATTACCAACTTTGGAGGGTTTTTACAGATTGTTGCTTCAATAAACAAGCCTTCCCTGCTTTGTTCCTATTCATCTATTACAGTACCACCTCTACTCTGAGCCTCAGTTTGATGTCCCTGAAAAGCCCGAGTTGGTGACTTTCAATACCACCTTTGGAAGGTTTGGCATTTTCACGTGCTTTGATATTTTCTTCCACGATCCTGCTGTCACCCTGGTGAAAGATTTCCATGTGGATACCATCCTGTTTCCCACAGCTTGGATGAATGTCTTGCCCCTTCTGACAGCTATTGAATTCCACTCGGCTTGGGCTGTGGGCATGAGAGTTAATCTTCTTGCGGCCAACACCCACAATATCCACATGAATATGACAGGTAATTCGTGACCAGATGAGGTCTGCAAGGGTACTTCTAAGTGCGGAGAAGCTAATGTCTTGGACATAACCTGCCATCATGTTTTACTTCTTTGTTGGGACTCCTCACTATGTTTGTCAGTCTTTTACAGAGAGAAAAGCTGATTATGACAGCTATGGTATATTAAGACCTTTATGTGTATTATTTCATGTATTCTCACAAAACACTACGGGATGGGTATTATCATCCCAATTTTACAGATTGGAAAACTGAGACACGGAGAATGCAAGTAACTTGCCAAAAGCTACCAGCCAGTAAGTGGCAAAGCATGGACGTAAACAAGATCCTAACACTGGCAAAGAGCAGAGGAGAGTGTGATTGACATGTTGCTGTGTAACAAATTACCCTAAAAGTGAAAAGTAAAAGTGGCTTAAAACAACAAGCCTTTATTATCTCACATTTTCTGTTGGTCATGAATTTGGGACTGCCTTAGCTGGGTGGTCCTGGCTCAGGCTCTCTCTGCAGGTTACATCAAGCTGTTAGCTGGGCTAGGAGTCATCTGAAGTCCTGACCGGGGCCGTCAGGTCTGCTTCCAGGGTAGCTGCCTCTCCTGGCTCCTGGCAGGATCCCTTAGTTCCTCAGTGGCTGTTGGCAGGAGACCTTAGTTTCTTGCCACTTCGGCCTCCAGAGGGCTGTGTGATGGACCCTCATGGGGTGGCAGCTGACTTCCTCCAGAGCCAGTGAGGAGAGAGAGAGACAGAGAGGACGGTGGTGGTTGGGCGGAAGCTACGCTGCTGTTTATGACTAGTCACACACCGCCACTCCTCCATGCTCTATTCAGCAGAAGTGAGTCACTAAGCCCAGCCTGCCGTCGAAGTGGAGGGAGTAGATCTACCCATCGGAGGGAGGAGCACTGAAAAATTTTTGGATGGATTTGACAACCACCACCACAGTGGGGAACAGGAGAGAATTTTGTATTACCTTCCCCTACCTTTCAGAAACTCCCAAATACAAAGATTTTTATATTTGGCTTAATTGTCCATAATGCTAATGAATAATCCTATTATATTCAAAGTTTATTTGAAATGAGACCATTGAGCATCTATTTTCATTTCCTCCAACAGACAATAGAAGTCCTTAGGTGCTGAGTGTCACTAGCAGCCTGTGTGCTGTCTCCCGTGAATGATGAGGTGACATGACCACAGGCCCAGTTCTGATGGGGGAACTGGCGGTGATGATTTTGTTTTCCTTTCAAAAAGACTTGTCTTGTGTTCACAGGCAGCGGTATCTATGCACCACAGTCTCCCAAAGTATACCATCATGACATGGAGACAGAGTTGGGAAAGCTCCTCCTTGCGGAAGTGGATTCGCGTCCCCGAAACTCTCCTGCCTACCCAACAGCTGTGAACTGGAGTGCCCACGCCACAACCATCAGACCATTCCCAGGAAAGAAAAACACCTTCCGGGCATTTATTTCCCGGGACGCTTTCAACTTCACAGAACTTTTTGAAAATGCAGGAAACCTTACAGTCTGTCAAAAAGATCTCTGCTGTCATTTAAGCTACAGGATGTTAGGAAAGGAAGAGGATGAAGTGTATGCTCTGGGAGCTTTTTCAGGACTTCACGGCCGAAGGAGAAAAGAGTACTGGCAGGTACTTTGAGCTGAAGTGAGAGGGAGCATTTAGGTGTCACTAAAGGGAAAAGGGTAACTTTTTGTGCCTATCTCAGGGAGCCAAATGGTTTTTCTTGGCACAACTCCACGCATTGCCTATATTACACACCCACACACATGCGTACACATGCATGCACACACACACACACACCCCTATGCTTTGGGATTAATCATATGATATTTGCAATGGGAGTTAAGTATAATCTGATTGCTTGCTTTGAGCAAGCAATTTTGTAAAAAAAATTATTAATCTGACCATGATGATTTTCTATTAGACCAAGGAACTAGTTTACATATTGTAGTGTACTTCAATAAGGCTTCCTTAAGTAGTTTTGCTGACATATCTGAGTATAAATAGTCTTGTTTTAACTATTAAAACCATCAATGCGTAGGAATACAACTTTTATCTTAGTTTCTGTTGTAATCAGATGTCCTGGTCATTTTATTCCCTTCCAATGATAAATATTTAAAACGCAAACTTTTTATATGGTGTTGACTGTGCAATTTGTATTTTCTTATTATACTCTGTGCCCCACTGCCTTCTCCTAAAGAAAAGGAGATGGAAAAAAGAGATGGTCAGGTTTTAGTCAGTGTTTAGCACTAGTACTGTTGTTGCCCAAGGACCTCCACTCTCTGGGGCCAAGTGCCGTCATCTGACATGCCAAACTAGTGGTTTCAGTTTAATTCTAAATGGATTTCTTTTTTTTTCAGTCCACTTGTTGCCCAGGAAGTGGGGTTGCTTCTCAAGTCATTTGCCATTTCTAATAAAGCGGTTAACTATAAGAAACATGATCCAAATCTCTTCAACAAATGGAGAAACTGTATGCTTTCTTATGGTTATAAACTGAGTCAACAGTCCTAGTACAAGCAACTTAGATGTAAAGCATGGTATTTTATCCGTGTCTGTTCCTCATAGGTGTGCACAATGCTGAAATGCAAAACTACTAATTTGACAACTTGTGGGCGGCCGGTAGAAACTGCTTCTACAAGATTTGAAATGTTCTCCCTAAGTGGCACATTTGGAACAGAGTATGTCATTCCAGAAGTGCTACTTACTAAAATTCACCTGTCACCTGGAAAATTTGAGGTAGGAGGATTTTAAGAGTATTTTCGTTTGAGCTCTTCTCTGAAGCCAGGTGAAACAGGCTGCAACAGTTGTATCAGTTAACTTTCATTATGCAACAAAGTTCCTCAAAATTTAATGACTTGGAACAATAACCATTTCCTTAGCCTTAGATTTGGTGATTGGCAGTGTGAACTGGGTATAGCCAGGCTGTTCTTCTGGTCTGAAACAGTGTCCAGGTGGTCTTGACTGGGCTCAGACACACATCTGCCCTTAGCTAGTGGGTTGTTTGGGGCTGGCTGGTTTGTGAGGCCTTGTCGTGGGCAGGTGGGATGACTGGGGCCACTCCCCGCCATGGTCTCTCGTCTTAAGGCAAGCTTGGGCTTGTTTACATGGTAGTTGAAGGAGACCAAGAACATCAATAAAGAAAGCTACATGGGCAAGTTCCTTTCAAGTCTCTGCTTGCACCATGTTTACAAATGTTCTCATCAACCGAAGCAAGTCCCGTGACCAGAGCAGCCTCACAGGGTGGAAAAATAAATGATGCGGATCTCTCAGCGGGAAGAGCTGTAAGATCACATTGCAACAGGGCACGGATAAAGGAGGGGAACATTTTGTGGCCATTTTTACGATTTACAGCAACCAACTCTAAAATGAGGACACTTTGTTGGAATAACGGTAGGATAACTAGAACTTATGAGCTCAAAGCGCCACTCATTGAAAAATGTTTGTTTATAGATTTTTAAATTTCTTTTCTCACATGTGGAGAAAATCAGATATTCATTTCACACATTATAGTGGCAATAACCAATTAATTCACAAATTAAGCTGGCCTCAAATTAGAATTAAGACTTTGCGGTTTTATATCAGCACCTGCACACACACACAAACACATACGTACACACACTCCACCAGTCTGAACCTTAATGTCTTCTCTGAACTGTGGCAAACACTGGCAGCCTTCAGTAACTGGGCTGAAGTCATTGCATTTTCTGTAAAAGAAAAATAAGATCTAAGTTAATTATCTAAGGCATTTAGCAAGAAAGTCTTTAAAACTGCAGATTGCTTATGGTCATAAATCTCTGTCTGCCTGTATTATCAGATTGGAATACGTTATATTTATAAAAATATTTAATTCTGTGAAACCAACCATTTAACATACAGTATGGCTTTAAGGCTGGGACACCCAGAGAACAGGAATCTTTGGCTGCTAATAGAACCTGGTTAGGTAGAAATTTCTTGAGCAAATGCTGGAATGAAAGCTTAAATGCCAATTGCAGAAAATCAGATCTGAAGTGAGGGATCTGGAACAGAAATCAAGTAGTTGAAAGGTGGCACAAATAAGCGTAGATGAATTGAAAATATCTGGGACCACTTAAGGAGCTGAGAGGAGAGAGAGCAGGGCTCACACGGGTGAGCTGAGGAAGGCGTGGGTTCTGGCAGCACTGGTGCTCACGGGGTCGTGTAAGCCCTGCCATTTAAACTGAGCACAGTCTAGTTGTCTAGGTATTATTTTGACACTTTCCCCCACATCATGTACTCATAGAAATGTATCTCCCTGAGAAATTATCCTCAAGTGGGACTGGGCATTTATTTCCCCAAAGCGTCTCATCCATGGGAGAAAGACAAAAAGCTGGTAGAGTTCTCCAGACCAGGCTAAAGGTCCAGAGCCAGAAATGCCATTTCACTATCACTCTGAACCACATCAGTATTTTAAGAAGATGGATGGTGGTAGTTGGTGAGGAGTTGTAGACCATGAAGAAATTAGTACATACCTACCTCCTTTCTTTGTTTTAAATTTTTTATCTCAAATGGTTTCAGTCAGTTGGGAACATTTAGAGAATGATACAAAAGAGTAAAAGGGTAAGTGCTTAACCCTATAGTATTTGTAGGTCTCAACTCTTAACAGTTCTCAGAACTTGTCCTGCTGTCTCGCATCTCTGGATACTGACCCCTTACTCCCAGCGTGATTGGTTTCAAGAATGACTATATTTCAAGTTCCTGGGAATTTAACATTCTGTTCTCGCAAGCACATGCACCCTGTTTCTAGCCAGACTGGAGTGAGAATGAACGTTGCTAGACCTGTCACACACACTTCTGTCTCAGAACGAGCCTTTGCTGCTTTGATTTCCAATTCCCAGGATGTCTTCTGTCATACAGCCCCAGGGAGAAATTCATTAACTGCACCTTCTTGTGGCGTGTCGTGTCTGCTCTGGGAAGCAGACCAGTCCAGCTTTTCCTTCTCAGACCTCCTAAGCACTTACCTCTTTCCCTCTCTAATATACTAATATACTGATTTCTCTCTTTATGCTTAGTATCCGCTCCATTTCACCTTTAGCTTTTAAGTTTCTTGAGGGAGGGCTGTGGTTTATACCCTCGTGGGTCCTGATTGCCTCACACATAATTGGACTCAATAAATCTTCGTTGCTGCTGCTTTTTTGACTTTTCATAAAGGGTTACATTTGATTGTTGAAACTCAGATATTGAGCCTGGTGGCTCTAGTCTTCATTACATGTAAAATGGCTGTCCCCTCCTGTCCTGCCTGTTCCCCCCACCCCCTCACCCCTACCAAGCTGGAGCTATTGATCAACCGTGACATCTAGGATTGTTTTGTATTCACTAGTCTGCTTGCAATGCATATTTTAATCAAGCTGACTATACTTTTCCCACTGTTTCTCTAGGTACTACAAGATGGGCGTTTGGTGAACAAGAACGGACCATCCGAGCCTATCCTGACAGTGTCTCTCTTTGGGAGATGGTACGCTAAGGACTCATCTTCCATCCCAGGCGGAACCAGCAATTCAGCAACAACTTACCTGCTGATACCCATTTTATTGATGATCGTAGCTTGGCAGATACTGTGATGGTATAGGATGTCTCTTGATCGCATTCATTTTTCAGCATATATTTTGCTAAAGGTGTTTATCAGGTTCCCAAGTTTACTAAGAAACTTTAAAGGGCTATCTCAGTAGTATAGATTAATGATCTCTAAATGTGTATTTTTGTCAGCAAAGATTATTTTTAAGTATGATGGTAATGTCACGCCTTTTTTGGCTACTCTGAAATATTGCAGTGCAGTATAAGAGAAAGAGCGTGGGTGCTTGGGTCCGAGAAATGAGAATCAAATCCTAGCTCCAGTCTTATCTGCTGTGTGACCTTGTGTGTGTTTGTGTGTGTGAGAGGGAGCAGAATGAAGAGCTCCAGGGCCATTGTAAATATAACCGTGGCCTTTGAAGAGACCAGTAATGATGGGATTAAGAGGTTTATGACATTAAAGACAATTTGAACTCAGCTAGTTTTCTGTGCCAATGATTAGGGGGAAAATTTGCTTTCCAATCAGATGGCAATGTTGAAGTTTATCTTAACAATGACAGTTGCTTTGAGATGTTCTGGAAGAAATGACAGCTAGTCCAGGTTCATATCAAAGGTGACTGTCCAGGCTATCCATAGCCCCAAATAGTCCTACCTGAAGGCTGTGGTCTAATTTAACAGACACAAATCCCATAACACAAGAACCATGGTTGTTAGTGGTAACACTTCTTTCAACATTGGGTAGTCTACTTTTTTCAAAATGTATATATCTCATGCTACTTGAAATGTAAGAGTGTATTTGTTACTGATAATTTAATGCAAATATTCTTAAAATTAAAGAAATGACTTTGAATTTCCAGATTTTATACCTCCAAAGCTATTTTGTCTAATATTTTTACATTAAAAAATCACAATTGAGGCTTTTATGGTTTGTTTCTATGTATTGCTGTATATCTACTCCTTATGGATTCAATGAATATTCTATTAAAATGCAATGGGAAATTAACACGACTTTTATAGTCAAGTGGTTACTAGTAAGAGAAGGGATATGGAAGTTAAGCCATGTTTTGTGTTTGATTTTGAGAAGGGCTATTTGTCCCCTGTGTTCAACATTGGCACATCAAAGATGCTTATATGAAAGTGGTGGTGAGTATCCATATATGTAAATAGTCTAAATCACGTTATCATTAAAATACTCTGTTCTTTTATCTTTTCATAAAACATAGAACACTTCAGATTTGCCAGGTTTTGCTTGAGGAAGTTAGATGTTGTGCAATGGTGTTGCTGTGTGTATCATGACACATCATCTTGGGCAATGGTGTTTCACTTCCAGAAGTTTCAGCCTGGAGTCAACAGCTGACTCTAAACCCAATGGTTTGAGAAAGATTCAAACAAGGATCTCCTCACAGATTCCAAGGGACAGTTCTTCCTCTGATGCACACTTAGGGCTGTTCGCTGTGCTTCAGCTCAATAAAAACAAAAGCCAAAACCAAAATGCACCGCGCCCCAAGGAAAAGAAATGGCTCTTAACTCAATGGTGAAGTTGCTTGTGTTACAACATTTTGGCCCCTACCTCCTCAGTGGTTTACGCACACACTCACTTCATCCAACCAAACAAAGAGGACATTTATTGGTCTTGATTTAGGGAAATGCGCCTGAGGGCATAGCTCTTTGGTTTCTATAGAGTCTAATGTCAGAATCCGGTTTCTTTGATAATCATCTTTCTGGCTCACCTTAAAATCTCCTTATACTTCTTGAGTCCCTTCGTTCTGCAGGGAGTAAATGACGCTCTGGTTTCACCTGTTCGGCTTCCCCAGGCCTTGTTTTCTGACACACCCTATTATGACTTCGCCTGTATCACAAGTCGATACCCTCTGCCTCAGCATCCTCTCAGCTGACTCTCTATTCTTTGTTCCTTCATTCAATAGCACGCATTGATTTCACACTGTGTTCCAAGCTCTGGGTCCTAGGACACTGGTGTATGCATTCTCTTTGCTCTCTTGGCCACTCTGTGACGTTGCCTCTGTGGTATGACTTATTGCGGTAATTTCTGTGATCTACTCGCAGCCTACTCTGCAATTATCGAGGCCCCACTTTCTGCTTTGTACTCCTTCTTTGCATTCTGATCCATTCTCGTGGTGGCAGCTCATTCATTTACATAAGTGATTTCCAAGGCATTCTTTCTGTTCTGACCTGTTTCTTAAATTCGATTCACATTTCTAATTCCGTTCTGACTGCCTCTCCTAGGTATTCCATAGATGATAGTGTTCTAAAAGGAATCTGAGGGCAGATGCGTGCTCAGGTAAATATGGTCATAATACACCCACACGCACACACACACACACACACTCATCCACACACATAGAAACTTCTTGCAAAGGCATTGTTGAAAAGGCATCTGGGTGTAGAAACAGTGACAACTGTGAAGAGGATTTCTTGAGACATGAAGTATTTGGAGTGGAAAAGAAGATACTTCAACAATCTCTTAGAGAATTTCCAGGCCACTTGAAGACAAGTCAAAGGAAAAAAATAATAGAGGTGAATTGAGTGATTTCAATTTACATGTCTTCAAGAATCTTGTGACATCTTACTTATGTAAATATGGATTGGACACCCTTCTTATAACTGGCTTCGGCCAGTTATAAGAGCTAGGATCCCTTGCTCCCCTGCTCTGTTTATGTACTTTTCCTTTTTTATGTCAAAAGTTAATTTTTTTCATACTGTATTCTTCATCTATTCCTGTTGAACTCTTGAATTTGAGTCCATTAGCTGGCGATTAAGTACTTCTTATGCTAAGGTCATTTTACATTATAATTTTAATCTTTGATTAAAATATTTGTAAATATAGATAATTAATTTATAATTTATACTTATTTATAAGTATAGTATAATTATTTATATTTAATTAATATAAACAATTAGTAAATAGTGAAAACATTTTAGGCCATTGCCAATTATAAGTCTCTAATTCATATTGTTTGACGATAAAGTCTCTGAGTCATTGATTTTTTTAAACTTTTACGATGAGCATAGAGAAAAGAGGCAAACAAGGAGGCAATACTCTTTTTTTATGATAAAGAAAAATGGTAGTTTATATATCTTCTAGAATTAGAAGTGCAAATTTGCATACAGTTAGCCATGATGACTAATGACCCAAAAAGTCTTTATAAATTAAAAGCAGACATATGAAATATTTGAGTTCCAGAAGGCTGACATGGAGATTTTCGTAGATAATTTTATGAGGATACTCACATGACTACTGACTACAGGACAGGAATTTACTTCCCTGTTTTTGGTGTCCTACCTCACATAAACTGCATTGCAGGTGGCTTTGTCGTTTGGTCTCACCACCTGTTCTCCTACATTTGGCCTGCCCTTCTCTTTCCTTTTATCAGGAGGCCTACTGCAGCCACTTCTAGGTTACAGATAAGGTTCTATTTGTTGGACTGAATCCGAAGAGCAAGAACTAAACAAATATGAGACTTAATAAAAATATAGGAAATGATAGATTTTAAAGAAAAGAACGTGAGGCCTAAAATATTTTATATCTACAAGACTTTACATCCATTATAAACTCTTACAACCCTCATGGCATTGGTAAGTACTAGTGACCTCATTTTTCAGATGAGGACACTGAAGTCCAAGAGCTGGATAAGTCCCCCAATCTTGATACAACTAATAAGTAGAGAACTACTTGTTAACTACTTATTAACTTGTTATCTGCTTCTTGACAATTAACTTGTCATTTGGCCCCAATCCAACTGACTCAGTAACCTGGTACTTATCCAAGACATAGTCCTACCTGCAGACAAATGGAAAATAGCTACCTCTGGACTCCTGTGGAACATTGTACACTTCAAGTTATAAAAATCATCACATTTGATATATTTACCACTAAAGTGAGCTTCTCAAGGACAGAAATCATGCTCATTCATTTTCAATGTGTTTCTAATGCATAGCACAGTGCCTGGAGCAAGGTGCTGAATGAACTGAAAAGATTACTAAGAGCAGAGAGAGTGGTACCCAGAATGGGTTCCTGGTCTGCATTTGGGACATCATGCTTCTATAGTTTCTACTGAATGAAATGAAAATCTTTCATTGACCAGATCACACTTTCAATATGACCATATATGAGTTCAAGTTTAAGTATCTCAGCGATGTGTAGGACATTAGTGAATTAGCAAGAATACCGTCGTTGGGAGATGACATAAAAGCAATTGCTTATAATTTACTCCTGCTGGGAGACATCTAATAGAAATATACTCTTGACCTCATGAAAATGGAAGTAGGAATCACACAGCTGGAGGGCAGGTGTGTGCCTTACTGTCAAGCCCTAAGTCATGCTTCATGGCCAGGAACCTATCCATCAGTTAAATATCTCATTGATTTGAAAGGAATCCAAATGTATTGGAAAAGATAATAAAGTGATAGTATAAGATGTTAAGTAGAAGAATAAAAGGTCTAAGAAGGAATGAAAAAGCATAAGTGGAACAAATGTCAGGGAACTTGGTGACCTTCAGAAATGTAAGTTGTCTGCCTTCATTGCAATTTTAGGCCTTCATTCTCCCAGAAAGAGATCAAAATGGTCGAGGGAATCAGGATTAGGATTATATTCAGAAACTTTTGTAGCTTCCTGTAGTGAATGTCTATTGTTTCTCTGCCAGACCTCTGGTCTCCTCTCTATATTAATGGGAACTCATGCTGTTTGGGTTGGCGAGCATCCCTTTTAGCTCCAGGATATGGGGTTATACCCAGGCCTGGCCAATCACAGACTAGCCCCGCAGAGCTAGAGGTGTATGCAGGCCTGAGCACATGTTGAAGCCAACCAGGTGAGAATCAGCCCTAGGACTTTTGATAGAAACAATTGGAAAGGAAGCATCTTCTGTGATCAGAGGCACAAGGACCATGTAAGTCTGGAGCGCCCCAGGAGCCGTCTTCACTACAAATTGAAAAGGGCATTTCCAAGGAAGAGGACAAAGGAGAGCTGAGCGGGAGAACTCTGAAGACATCATTTAAGCCCCTGGATCCAGCCAAGTGAAACCAGAATTTCCAGTTACATGAGCCAAGGAGTGTCATTTCTGCTCAGTATTTTGAATTGGATTATCATTACTTGGACAAAGGCACTTCCTCATTTTTGTTACTCTTGTCTAATTCCCCATAGCGAGATGCACAAAACCTCTAAATGCAAAGGACCTGTGTGCTTTCTTCAGGGGGAACTTTGAAGGCATGGTGCTACTCTTCTGCCAGTCTTGGGTTTAAAAATACAGGGTGGGTGGCAGTAGCTATGTAGAAGGCAATGCATGGCTTTTGTCATGTGGAGGGAAAGAGAGGAGGGAAGACACACTGGGGTTAAAGAAGGCGGGCCTGGGACTTAGAAATGTCAAGGCCCTGTGGTATTTCCTTATGAAACATCTGTTTATTAAAAAACAAATGCATCTTCCAAGTTACTTTAAAATTTGTTAAGCAAATGTTTCTGACACAGAAATGTATAAAGGATTGCATGCCAAGTGCCTGGGTACCCACTGCCCGGTTTATGCAATAAAGTGGTTTGAATGCAGCCATATCTCTTGGGTTCCCCTTGGATCACATTCTCCTCCTTTCCCTGTTTTTTTCCCTTAGAGGAAGTCACTATCCTAAGACTCTTCTAGGTCATTCCCATGACTTCTTGGTAGTTTATTATATAGATACATATTCCTTCTTAGTACTATTTTGCATCTTTTTGAGCTGTGTGTATACAGTGTCAAATTATACATATCATTCTGCATATTTCTTTTTATATGTAAGAAATTGTGAGCTTCATCCGTGTAAATAAGCATTACTCTATTTCATTTCATGCATTTTCACTGCTGTGTGGTGTAGTCGTATGAATATGCCAGTTATGCAGCTCTTGTCTCTCAGCTCCAAACCTACCCTTCTGCAGTCTTCTTTGTGATGCCAGGGCTGGAGGTGGGCAAACGCAGTTCTCTTTTGCCACCTGGCTCCCTGTTAGGTTCTGTCGACAGGAGGCGCTAGAGGGACACGAAAGGTTGGAAGAGAGACAGGACTTCTTTCCGTTGCTCGCCCATCAGTGTCATCCTGTCGACAGTGATTGTACCTGGTAGCAGTAGTTTGTGCCGGTTGGTTCTAGTTTTCAGTTTTTTTCCAAACTCTTGGAACCAGTGTCATTGACCTCTTACAAAAATACCGGCACCAGCCAGTGTCTCAGGGGATTCGAGTCCCAGCTCTGCAGGGGCCCTCCTCTGAGGGTCTGGCTCATCAGCACCAGCTGGGGAGCACCCCCTCCTCAAAGGGTCCTCTGGAAATCTTCTTGCTCCTAACACCCTCCTCTTCCTTTTGTTCACGAGCACTAGGAGTGGGAGCTGCCTTCTGCAGTTGCTCTCTCTGTGTTACCCTGCTGTTCCTTTTGCCCTTCATTTGTCAGATACCTGTTTAACCTAGTCCCTATGTTAAAATTACTGGAGCGGATTCCGTTTCCCTTGTTGCATCTTGCTTGATCCAATGGATAAAAAAATATTCATTTGTCCGTTTTCCCATTGATGAATATAGTGAGCATGACCAAACCTGAAATGCTTGCACTGGAATCTTGGGTAAACTTGACAACGTAGTAACAAAGTGTGGGAGCATTCAGCGGTGGTGCAGTGGTTACCCAGGCATGTTGTCATGGCCTCTCGCCCAGCCATTAGTACAAAACCAGCAAGCCCAATGTCTGGCTTCCTCTGACCCGCCATGTTCTTCACCCATTAGGGCTGCTGAAACCATGAACTTCAGGTATACCTGTGTGAGAACGCAATTGTTGTGGCCACTTATATCCTTGATCTTGAACTTATACTTTGTGGTGCTTATGTGATTCTCAATGACAAACTGAACCAAGAAGTAACATTAGCTGACTCTGAGTCATCATTTCTGACAGTCTTTGTCCCTGGACCTGTTTTTGAGGTTTAGCCCAGTTCAATGGATGCTGAAGTTTTCTACTTTTTGGTTACTTATTTGTAGTAATTATTGTTCCTATTACTTCCTCTTGTAGACAAAGCTTCTCTGAACATTCTTGGACATGTTTCCTTATGCATTTTAAGAAGTCAAATGACTTTTTGGATGTCGGCCATAAGTCAGGAAGGTCCTGTGCTGGATGGTGATGAGGAATTAAATGTTCTATTTCTTAAGGATCTCAGTCTAGAAGAGGAGAAAAAGCATCACCATCATCATCTTCACTCATTATCATAGTAGTCAAACACCGAGCGCTTAGAACCTGCCTCACACTGTGCGATGCATTTTCAAGCATCTCATTTAATATATATAAAAAAGTCACAGAATATGATAATATTTCAATCAACATAAAGACTAGGAATGGATCAGTTTTACCTTAGAAGGCCAGAAAGAGTCAGAGACCAGCTGGGCAAGTTAATCAGGGCATTCTAGTTAGAGTTAATCGTGCATGTGAAGACAAGGGAGAATACTGTGCTGCAAGCAAAGTCCAAACAATTGGGGCCAGGAGAAGTGAATGGAGGGAGGGTAAGGAGAGACGATGAAAAAATGAGGCAGGAGAGACAGGCAAGGGCCAGGTCACAGAAGGACAAGTGAAGTCTGGACGTCATCCTGAAGCTAGGAGAGACCCATGGAGGATCTCAGAGTCCAGCATCACGATGGAGAAAACAGTTTAAAAGAATAACCTTGATAGTGGTTTGGAAGATGGAGTAGAAGGGGGAATTCTAAAGGCACTGTGGCCATGGAGCAGGCAATTGTAATAGTCCCATCACGGTTGGGGTGGCAGGAGAGCCTGTGGGACATGCTTGAGGTGCAGCAAGGAGGCCAGCACAACTAGAGCCGAGTGAACATGGGGAAGTTGGTAGGCATTGATGTTAGAAGTAATAGGAGGCTGGACCACAGCAGATCTTGTAGGCCTTGCAAGAACATGGCTTTTTACTCTGAGTGAAGCAGGACATCATTGAAGGTTTTTGAGCAGAGAAGTGATACAATTAGTTTTACATTTTAATAGGATTACTCTGACTGTTGTTGTGCAAAAGTAGAGGTAGTGGTGAGAAACCAGGTAGGAGAGTATTGGAACAATCCAGGCCAGCGGTGTGAGTGCTTGGACCAGAGTTGCAGTAACAGAAGACCACCTGATTGAACAGGTGTAGACTGAGAGAGAAAGGCAGAAGTAAGGGTAACTCCAAGGGTTTTGACCTGAACAACTAGAAGATTAAAGAAGTCATTAACTGAGATCTGAAAGACTGCAGGAGTGTTGGGGAGAGAAGGTCAGAAAAGCGTTTATTTTGTTTATGTTGATTTGATATGCCTTTACATATCCAAGGGGAGATTTTGACCAGACTGTTATTGGGCACAGGAGTCTGGAGTTCAGGGGAGAGGTCTGAGCTAGAGATATAAATCCATGAGTCACTAATTTATAGATGGTATTTACAGCCATGAAATGGATGAGATCACCTAGGGAGTGAGTGCAGATAGGGATGGATCTCCAAGGGTTAGGATCCAGGGCACAGCAATTTTAAGAGGTCAGGGATAATTAGAAGGAACCAGAAAAAAAAGAAGTCCACAAAAACCTCCGAAGTAAACAAATACAAAAGCCAAGAAAGAGGAAAGAGGAAAACCAAGAGATTGTGGGGGAAGAAATTGCATCAAGAATGAGGAAATGGTAGCTGAGTCAAGTGCTGCCAACATGCCAAGTAAGGTGGGACTGAGAATTGACCGATGGACTTAGTAACGTGGAGATCAATGTTAACCTCGAGAAGGTGATAAAATCATGGGGGCAAAATCCTAATGGCAGGAAAGGAATTAAGACAGAGGGTATACACAACCCTGTAAAGGAGTTTTGTTGTAAATGGAGCAGAGAAATGAGGCAGGAACTGGAAGGGGATTTCAGATCAAGAAAGTTTTTTGGTTCTTTTTGAGATAGGAGACATAATAAGATATTTGTATGCTGATGGTAATAACCCAATAGACAAAGAAAAATTGATGAGAAGGAAGAAAGAGAGAAGAATTTCTAGAGCAGTGTCTCTGGGATCCAGTATACAAGGCTAAAGGATGGACTTAGAGAGGGGCATGAGCAGTCATTTATGGTGAGAGGAGGGGAGACAGAATTGGTAGGTACAGATGGTGGCAAGCGGGTTGATACTTGTGGAAGTCTCTATTTAGTTAGAAAAACAGAACTGCAGTTCACGAGAGAAGTTTGAGCTAAAGATAGAGACAGTTGCCAGGTCATAGAGGGTAGTTGAAGGTATGAAGTAGAAAAGGGTCTGCTATGGGGAAGAGATGGTAGAATAAGAATTGAAAAGCAATGAATAACAACGTGGCTACTGACCTTAAGTGCATGAGAGGTTCAGAGAAGAGAAGAGCAACAAAGACTGGAGAGTGAGGGACTTGAGTCAAGGGGCAGGATTTAGTGAAGAATCATTCCAGGATCAGAAGAGCGATGAGATGTTAAAATACAGTAAGAAGAGTGGTCTTAGCTAAGAACAGGAAAGATAAAATGGGAGCAAGCAGGAGGAGGTTCTGACTGTCTGCCTTGATTTGATGTACACGTGGGAAGCATTTTAGTTCATGAGAGCAGTGGTTAAGGGGACTTATGTGGCTTGCAGTATTGATTGAGGAGTAGGCAGGGAGGAGTGGGATCAGAGAGGCTGATGGAGAGCCTGTAAGAGTAATTCTTGGTCACAGAGTCGGGACTCTGATAATGGGAAAGGAAAGAAGGTTTTACAGTGGATATTGGAAATAAAGACATGGGAAGGGTCAACAAACTCTTCGAGACTTTGTTCTAGGGTCCTTTCTCTCCTTTAAAATATATTCCTTACATATTTAAAAGCAGAATTATGTTTATTTTAACATAAAACTTTAGACTCTAAACTTACTAATATCACAATAATTTCAAACTCTCATTCAAGATATATATGGATATCCTATCTAAATAATTTGCATCCATGATCCCTACTGAGGCGTAAGGACACATAGGAGGCAAAGGCATTGCTACCCACATCTGGTAAGGAAATATTTGATCCAAATTTCTACTGATTTCAACATACTAAAAGGTTGGTATGTTTCCTGGAATCAGGGACCAAGAGAATGAAGGGGAATTCCCATGTGTTTCCTTTTGATTCTATTCACAAAATCAGGTGAACCAAGACAAGAGCTGGAATTTCAACTGAAAATATGGAAAGTTTCTTCCTTCTCCCTACAAAGAAATTCATCTGTTTCACACAGTATCCATCTTATCCTCAGATGTTTTTTCTGGAATGAATTCGCATCTGATGGATATCATTTCAGGGCATAAGGACACATAAGGGCCTGGGAGAAGCAAGGCATATTCAGATGGTGTAAAAAGGTTATTGTAATTAAAGGGTTTTAAATTATAGAAACAAACCAAACAAAAAAAGGACACAAATCTCCAAAGCCTACCAGTTTCCCTACATCAGATAAAGATTAGAAAGAATCCAAGAAAGAGGCTGCCAGTATTAATGACTCTAGAATCAAAAAGAAACTTTTTACATGTCAAATGAACTCACATTCAAACAAGAGAGTTCATTTTCAAAGCTGGACCAGGAAATTGAGTTTAATAAATCAGAAAACGTTGATAGAGCTTAGCCTGATCCAAAATTCCACAAGAGCAGCAGAGAATCATAATGTGGTCCCTGTTCTTACGGAATTTATAAGAATGATGTGTCTGAAAAATATAAGAATTTAGAGAGAATTTAGACCTCTCTTTGAAGTATTTAATAATCTGTAAGCGGGAAGCCGGGTTGGAGTTATTATTTTAAACTGTAGAAGATACACAAAACGAATTGCATCTCAGTTCAAGAAAGAGTGTTCTAAAGAATTCGCAACGTCCAAACATGGAACAGACTAGAGTTTCAGGTAGCAGACTCTTCAACATTCGCTCGTGTACTGGGCTCCCACAGCCGTCACGCATGTGCTGGAGTGAGGAGGTTCAGCAGAAAGCAAGACAATTCTTTATCCTCCGGGAGTCACACCCCTGGGATGCATCATCCCCAGATGATGTGGATGTTCTGAGAGGACACATCAAGGTTCCTTTTAATCTATTTAAGAAGACGAGACATATATATACAGAACTAAATATCAGTGCATATAAGATTTAAACTAAAGGTCAAGACAACAGCAAGCAGTGGGAGACATTTACCAGGACAAGAAAAATGTGCCAGGAGTGTTCAGAAATATCACTTAGGGCTGGGGTAGATTTGAGAGAACTCTGCAAGGAGCTGGAACTGAGATGGAGAGCAAGGGCTCTTCAGGGAGAAGTGGGCATCCAGTCACGCAGGTAGAGCAGTGCATGGATCGTTCAGAGAACAGAGAATTATTCAGCATCACTGAATAAAGTGTTCATACAGGCAAGTTGTAGAAATAACTCCAGACTAACATGTCTGTGGGTTGTAGGAGAACTTGAACAATGTCAGCACTCCCTGAATTTCCGTTCATCCTGTCAATATGTCATTATCTGCACGACTTTTACATTAACCATGCACCATTTATTACTTACCTAATACTCTTTTAAGATTCATGGACACCTTTTATGTTGCCTCATCCTCAACTCTACTATCCGTGGGTTTGGTGAGAGAGTTATAAATTTTCTAGTAACATGCGAGTTAACCTGTAACTCTTAAAATAAAAAAGTATTTATCTATATATCTTGCAAAATCAATTTGCTGACTCCTATTGAGCATGGATCACATCTGGAAAACTAGTGTTTTAAATAACAGAGAACCACAGACTCCTTTGAAGTCCAGGTGAACGTAACAGGAGCTGTACTTTAAGGAAAGTTCATCTGGTGGCTGTGTGTCGAATGAACAACTTTGGCCATTGTGGGAGGTAGGGAGACAAATTAAAAAGCAGACATCTGGTTTAGCATAATACATTAGAATAGAAAGAGATGTTTAAAAGAAATTATATGATGAATTGGATGTGGGAGCATAGGGAGAGGAAAATGTCAGAGACACCAGTTAAATAAATAACAACTATATCTTAAAAATGTTTAGCTCTTTAGTGGCACAGGAAACAATCTCCTGAAAATTAGATTTTGGGTGACGTACTAGTACAAGAATTTAGGGAAGAGGGAATCACTTAAAAAATGAGCAGATTCTATGAAGATGAAGAAATTGTATGACCCTGAAGCCTCGCACTGTGATTGCCATCACTGATCATGTTATAATTGCTCTATGTTTTACAAAGTGTTCAGGTTAAGTTCCAGTATTTCAGACTATTAGGCAGTCTTTCCAAGAGAAACTGACAACTGTGGTTTCTGCTGATAACCTCTTACAATGCAAAAATTGAGGGCCATGGTCATGAAAAGTGACTCCCATCATCAGTATGTATCTATATGTTTTTTCTTGTCATTTTGTGAGCTTGGTTAAAACTGGGCTTGCCTGACGCTCTTTCCTATTTCTGTCACAGCTAGATGTATAAGTTCTCAACCAATTGTTGTTATGACGGCTGCCTTTTAAAGCAGTCCAATATTGGCCCTATTAATGGAAATATCGGAATACCAGGACAATATATTTTATTGAAAGAATAGAGCCCAATAACCAGTGTGTACTGGACTGGAGTGGATTCATCTGGTTGGCTCATTAATTCTACTTTTAGAGTTGGGTGGAGCTCTGAACAGTGTCAACAACAGCACAGCCCACTTGAGTCAATCCAATTATGTGCTTCTGGCTGTCGGCTTTCTTGCACAACGTCTTTTCTCAATGCTGCATTGTGCAATGTATTCCTGAGGAAATATAAACAGCTGGTCGCAGGCAGCGCCTCAATGTAGAAGGTTTTCAAGTGACACAAAATTTAAAAATCTGAGTTTATCAAAGTGCGCTAAGTTTTAGTTATGATTACATCATATTTTCCAAAATGTGTGGCCGTTTTTGCCCTCTCTGTCCTGAGTGTCGGTGCGCTGGACACTTTTATTGCTGCAGTGTACGAGCATGCTGTTATATTACCAAACGGAACACAAACACCTGTTCCAAAAGAAGAGGCTTTGCTCCTGATGAACAAGAACATAGATGTTTTGGAGAAAGCAGTTAAACTGGCAGCCAGGCAGGTATAGCCCTTTGGGTAACAGCTGGGATATTGTAAAGGAGATTTGCAACTTGCTGAGAGTGTGAGTACTTGGGATTTATGAAAAACGTTTTTGCTCCCACTTATTTTGAGCAGGGTGCACATATCATTGTGACCCCAGAAGATGGAATTTATGGCTGGGTCTTCACAAGGGAGACAATTTACCCCTACCTAGAGGATATCCCACACCCTGAAGTGAACTGGATTCCATGTAGAGACCCCCAGAGGTAATGTCATTTCCCTTTGATTTTTGAACAAAAAATTGTGATATTGTACAATACCAATAGCAAATTCATTAATCTTGCCTAGTATTCTTGCTGACAAGTAGTCAATCTGAGGCTCTAATGCTTCATAACGTGTACCATCTGGCATGCCTCCTGTTTGGTAAATGACTTGAGGTGTTGATGCTTGGTTGGTTATTTGTTGTAGTTTTCTTTAATGAATACTGTGTGTATACAGTTTTTATAATAAATACAGTTAATTGGATTTCAACAAAATGAGAAAGTTGTACTGTCTGGGACCTGTGTTCCCAAATGTAAGTAAGTTGGTTCGCCCATGGACACCTGCGTCCTTTGTAAGAATGGTAAAAAGATGAATGAGCCTACATTTCCACAGAGCTTTGATACCACTATCATTTGCAAGGTAATCAGTATGGTGAGTGGAAATTGCATAGAATTTGAAAAAGGAAGTGCAGTTTCTGAGACCACATTCTGTCACCTCCCGGCTGAGTGATGTGGGGCAGATAACCTGAACGCGTGACGTCTCTGTTTCTTGATCCATAAAACAGGGATTCTAAAATTTCCTCTCCTACTTCCCTTACAGCGTAGACAAGAGTGTCAAGTGAAGTGATACTCACAGAATCTGTGCGCTGTTGTCCTGTCTCCCCTCTTGGCCGTCACTGTTGCTTTTTTTAATAGAAGAAATGGAATGTAAATTTCTTTGGTTTTTGTCCTTTGAGAAGTTTTGGTAATTATTAATAGCTGTGGTGTAAGCATAACTTTTTTAAAGCAAATTTGTATAAAACATAAGAAAGATTGATGAAATAGATTATTTTAGGTGTATTTACTTTTTAAAAATAGTTTATATGTAATTCTTTTAGCAAAATCAATGCATTAAAAAGTAATTTAATCTGTTAATTTTAAATTTACACACATCTGTTCAGAACTATACCTATTGCACAGCAAGAGGAAGTTCTTTAATAATTCTGACTATTTGATATTAACTGGAAAGTCCAGTGTTGCAACATCGGAGCTCTACTATGTGAGTGAAGTCTTGCCCTGAAATTCACGTTGGGAGAAATATTCTCTGAATGTCGCACAGTCTGTGTTTACAATAACCATGTAACTACGACTCAATGTCTACTTGATTATGGGGCTTTTCCCAGAGCAGGCAGGACTCATTATTTGCAGTCATTCAAGAGGCTTATGCTAAAATGATTAGGCTCACGTGTGAGGGGATGGACTATAATTAGTTTTTGGGTGGTGAACATGATGTAATCTACAGAGAATTCAAAATATATTATGATGTACATCTGAAAGTTATATAATGTTATAATCCAATGTTACTGCAATTAAAAAAATTAAATTAAAAATAAAAATAATTATAATTATAAAAATAAATAATAAATTAAATTAAAAATTAACAAAATAAAATAAAATACATTCTATTTGGGCAGATAAAACTGACTTTCCTAGAGGAAAGCTGTCTGAAGTCTGATAATTCATCTCTGATGCATTATTTAATTAATTTATTTACTGAGGAAAATTAGCCCTAAACTAACATCTGCTGCCAATCCTCCTCTTTTTTCTGAGGGAGACTGGCCCTGAGCTAACATCGTGCCCATCTTCCTGTACATTATATATGGGATGCCTGCCACAGCACGGCTGGACGAACAGTGTGTAGGTCTGCACCTGGGATCTGAACTGGCGAACCCCAGGCCGATGAATCAAAATGTATGAACCTAACTGCTGCACTACCGGGCTGGCCCCCTATTTATTTTTGTGTGTGTGTGAGGAAGATTGGCCCTGAGCTAACATCTGTTGCCAATCTTCCTCTTTTTGCTTGGGGAAGATTGTCACTGAACTAACACCTGTGCCAATCTTCTTCTATTTTATGTGGGATGCTGCCACAGCATGGCTTGATGATTGGTGCTAGGTCTGTGCCCAGGATCCGAACCTGTGAACCCCAGGCACCTAAGTGGAGCATGCAAACTTAACCACCATGCCACTGGGCTGGCTCCATCTGACACATTATTTTAAGTTGACTATTTAAGGTGACTGATGAAACTTTAACATTATTCAAATGGCAAGCTTTCAGCTCTGTGTTGTAAAAAGGAGAAATCCAGTATTTTCAGAAATCCTGAAGGAAATATTAAAGTACCATTAATATAACGGTAATGTTGTTAAAGAAAGCCACTCCTTCTTCCCTGGTAATATTTATCCCTAAAATGGATAAGAGAGGGCCATGTGGTCCACCTTGTGTATTTAGATATCGTCGTTTAGAATACTGGCACGTCTCATGCTCTCTTGGGCTTTCCTCATGAGGCACTAATAGGAAATATTGAAGTACCCTAATTATTTGGTCAAAAAAAAAATAAAAACAAAATACATGATATTTTTATTAATGATCTTAATGAATATGAATGTTGACAATATTATCCCGGTTTTCCTGAGGCCAAAATAAAAGAAACAGTCTAAAACAATATTCATAAATCAGTCCTTTCTATTCAAAGATTAGCTCAACATCAACTGTAGAGTGGCTGAGAGATTATGGAGAGAACCCGAATGGCCTCTGAAAGCAATAAAACCATCAGTTTCCTGGGTTGTCTTCTTGTAGTCACAAAATCCATAAGGGCCACTATTTATTTGTTGAGCACTTACTTGGTCCCAGGCACTGTACTTGCTGCACTGTGCACATTATCTTATTCAATTTATGCAGAAGTATAACTATTCCCATTTTAAATATGAGGAAAACAAGGAGGTTTATGTTCTCATAATTGGTAATGAGTGTCGGTAGAATTCAAACACATCCATTGCCATTGAGCCGAGCTAACTGAATGGACTCTGAGTGCCTAGAGGCACCATTTTAGACTTGAAATTTCCAATGACTAGTCAATCTACTTCTCTGACAGCATGTTCTAGGTGCTAAAAATCTTTCTAGTATTTTCTGCTGACATCTGTCTCTCTATGACTTCCTTCGGTCTTTGTACTGCCTCTGTAGTACTACCTATGACTCATCTCCTTCAAATTAGAGCCTTTCGAGTACTTGAAGCCCAGCTATCATTCCACCTATTTCATCATCTCAATCCCTTTTTATTTCTAGGGTAAATATCTCCTATGTGGATGGATTTGGTATTACTTTGAAAAAAGCAGTTTCATAGCCTGTGTTTATCTCAGGGTTTCTTACGGGGGCCCTCTAAGGTACAAAGGAAGCCATTATGTTGCATTGACAGATGAGGAAACTGAGCCAGCATAGTGACGTGCTTTTTAAAAATATTTCTTGTACACAATGCTGTGTTTGTTCTCTATAGCAGATGATCTACATGGGACCAACTATTTACTGCCTGCTAGTAAGACAGCGGCTTGAATTATAGAAAAGGTCCTCCCTGTTAGACGAGTCTGTTACATTTCAAGCCCTTCATTTGCTTTCCTGGGAACCCTTTACAAGAGAAAGTGTCACTTCTCTTCTTTCTCCTCTTCCTCCGGCATCTTTTCTGTGCTTACGTCTTGCACTGCAATCTGGAGTCTGGCTCATTAGAATAGGTTAGCTTTCACAAAGATGAAGATGATGTTTGTATGTGAGTTTTTAAGTCTTTTCTGTAGATTCTTAACCTAGAGGTGTTGTGTTACAGGTAATGGGCAAGTGAAATATCACTTTGGAAGTTCAGAAATTGCTAAGATAGAGTAAGTTTAAGGCAATATCTATTGAATTAGGTTTGGCCACACCCCAGTACAAGAGAGGCTCAGCTGCCTGGCCAAGGACAACTCTATCTACGTCGTGGCAAATATTGGGGACAAGAAGCCATGCAATGCCAGTGACCCTGAGTGTCCGCCTGACGGTCGTTACCAGTACAACACTGACGTGGTGTTTGATTCTGAGGGCAGGCTGGTGGCGCGCTACCATAAGGTGAGAGCTACTTGTGCCTGAGCTCAACTTGATTTACTTCTTTCATTCCTTTGTGTTATGTATGTAGACTTGTCTGTTGAACGTTGGTGAGAGAACTGTTATGAACACATCTCTGAATTATTACATGAAAAAGGGATTTAATTTACCTAGGTCTCATATAAATGTTCTGAGTTTGGCTTAGTCATAAAATAGAAGATGGCAGAATATTAAAGATGTGATAACAACCTTGCAAAGATTTTAATATTCTCTGAGAAAGGAGAAATGCTCTGTTTTATCCATGATTTAATACCAGAGTTGGTTTTTGGCCCAATTTGTTAACATTTTGTACTAAGCTTTAGGTCATTCATTCCATTATGACTTTGATTGCAGTGACAGAAAATCCCAGCTGAAACTGTCTTTAAAAATATGAAATTCCCTTGTACCTGAAAAATATAAATTAGAGAGAGAGTAGGTCTAGCTTCAGACCTATAGTCTGAAACTCAGTCTGTCCCTCAGAGGCTCAAAGGATGTCATCCACTGCTCTAGCTCTCTTGGCCCTTATTACAGATGTTTTTAGGATAATTGTCCTTTTAGACGCCATACGGCTGCTCGATACAAAGCTCACATTCTTATAGCAACAAAATCCAGAGCAAGAGTGCATTTCTCTTTCCTAGGAACCTTGAATAGCCTTGTCATTCCTTGACTCCAATAGGCCAGCAGCCTTCCTTGAGTCATCGCTGCAGGATGCGGGGTGGGCTAACGCAGGAGTCGGGGGCGGAGGAGCTCAGAGTCCCCACCGAGGAGGAGGGGTGTTGCCAGAGCACACATCTGCACACATCAGGCCAAAAACAAACCTGAGCAAAACATACGCTGTACACCTGAGCCCAGCTGAAGTGGGGTTCGGCTATTACGTTGTCTATGTTAATTTTAAATTTCCTTCAGTGCACTTACATAAACCCAGCAATATTATAAGAGACACGACAAGTTTCCTTGATTACGCGTGTTAGACTTCACCCGGGCAGGGCTCTTGTTATTTAAAGAACACAGTGGAAAACAATCTGAAATTTGTAAGATTCAAAATTTCAACTTGTGGTTTTAAGACAGAAATATTCACCTTTTAAGTATCATTTGTAGATATGATCTCATTGGTTGTGGGAAAATAAAGTTTTTGATCAATGTGACAGCAAGAAAACTCATAGACCTTGGTATACTGGGTATGATTTACAGAAGTTTGTGTAACAGTTTTAAATATGACATCAACATGCATGGGACACAAGACTATGGGGACTGATCACCTCTATTTGGCAGTTTTCTTACTAATTTTCTCCTTTGCTTTTTGTTAACAGTACAATCTTTTTGCGCCTGAAATTCAATTTGATTTCCCCAAGGATTCAGAGTTCGTGACTTTTGACACTCCCTTCGGGAAGTTTGGCATTTTCACCTGCTTTGACATTTTTTCTCACGACCCGGCCGTGGTGGTGGTCAATGAGTTTCAAGTGGACAGCGTCCTCTACCCGACGGCCTGGTACAACACGCTGCCCCTCCTCTCCGCTGTTCCCTTCCATTCGGCGTGGGCCAGAGCCATGAGGGTCAACCTGCTTGCTGCCAACACCCACAACACCAGCATGCACATGACCGGTAACTCCCGCCGTCATGCTCCACGAGGCAGGGCTGCTTCGGAAGTCTTCTTTGGTTTTCAAGCCGTGCTTCTCTTAAATGACTCTTTCATTAACTATAATGTCACAAAATTAATAATAGCGTGGGTTTCTACACCAACGTTATTTAAGGAACGTTATCCCTTTGAGTAAGGAAGGAGGCAAACATTATTATCTCAATTCCACAGGAGGGGAAATTGCAGTTAGAAGGAAGTCAAGTCCCATAAAAAAACAAAGCCAGATCTAGAGAACTTTGCAGCCAACACCCATTAATACTATTGAAATACATCTTGCTGTTGAAGGAAAACATCACTTTAGACTTAACCAGGTTTTAGAGTTTAACCTTTAGCGTCTCTGTGTTCAGGGTGGGGCAGCTCCCCTCTTGACTGCTTCGTTATTCCTTGATCCACATGAAGAATCTCAAAACAAGGAAACCGGATAGGTCAGTGGACAGCTAAAATTATTCTTCATGTTTGGAGAACTTTCTAGTTTGTTATTAAGTTGGCTAAAAAAAGGGTAGCTTAAGTAAAAAAAATAAGCCATCCAAGTCAGATGATAATTTCAGTGAAAGCAGTCCCTTACGGAGGACGCAGAGTCAAGTTGGAACTCATGTCCGTGGAACAGCTGTCTCCCTACCTATCTTGAAAATGTTTATGCTTTCATAACTTTCTATTTAATTTCTCACAAAAATGATTTTGTTCACTTGTTTCCAGGCAAAATTTGAAACCAATATTTGTGTTTCTTTATGTCGCTCGTAGGGAGTGGAATCTACGCACCGGAAGCAGTCAAGGTGTACTACTATGACATGGAAACGGAGAGTGGCCAGCTGATGCTCTCAGAGTTGAAGTCCCGGCCTCGGCGTGAAACCACCTACCCTGCAGCCGTTGACTGGAGTGCTTATGCCAGAGGCGTCAAGCCGTTCCCGTCTGAGCAACCGGATTTTCCAGGGATGATCTATTTTGATGAGTTCACCTTCACTGAGCTTCAGAAGAACACAGGAAATTACACAGTTTGCCAGAAAGACCTGTGTTGTCACTTAACTTACCAGATGTCTGAGAAGCGAACCGATGAGGCGTATGCGCTTGGGGCTTTTGACGGCCTGCACACAGTGGAAGGCCAATACTACTTGCAGGTAGAACGGCCTAAATACGTTAGAATGGCTTTTTTACTGGTTTTTCTTCTAGGTCATCATTGCATTTCTTTAAAAATTGGGCTGGATTCAGTTAATTGGAATAATGTTACATTTATCACTGAACTTTCTCCCCCAGAACACTTTATTTGTTCAGTCTTAGCAAGAACAGAACTAGATTTCTTGGCTGCAAGGTAGAAACACAAGGCAGATTGCTTAGTTTGCAGCGGACCCGGTTCAAGTTTAAAAAGCTGCAACTTCCATGCATTTTCTTTTCTTCTCAGGTTACTTGGGAGCAGGGATTTTCAAACTGTCTGCAACTAGGGCCCAGAGCAAGAAGTCCATTTCGCATCCTGACCCAGTGCAGTCAAGATGTGTGAATGAGTTAAAAGAGATATTTAGGGGCTGGCTCAGTCATGTAGTGGTTAAGCTTGCGTGATTGGCTTTGGGGTCCAAGGTTGTTGGGTTTGGATCCTGGGCGAGGACCTACACACTGCTCATCAAGCCATGTTGTGGCAACATCCCACATACAAAAAAATAAAGGAAGACTGCCAGAGATGTTAGCTTAGAGACAATCTTCCTCAAGCCAAAAAAGGAGGATTGGCAATGGATGTTAGCTCAGGGCCAATCTACCTCACCAAAAAAAAAAAAAAAAAAAAGAGAGAGAGAGGCAGAGAGAGAGATTTAATTGGAACATTTTATGAAATAATTCCAATTAGAGTTAGAAATAGCTGTCAGTTATATGCAATGAACTCTAGTTTTTAAAATTCTAGTCTATTCCATTTTTGCTTTCTTGGGAAAAAAAAAAAGAGCTAATCCTGACTCCTGAATTTATTTTAGGATCCACAAATAGGTTACGACCTGCAGTTTGAAAAACTCTGCTTAAGAAGCAACCTAACAAATATTCCTCTATTCCTTGAAATTGTGTTTTTCAGTTGAAAAAATATTTCCAAGATGTCTGACCACTTCTCTTTTCTTTTCCTCCCTAGATATGCACATTACTCAAGTGTCAAACCACCGAGCTGAGAACTTGCGGGGAGCCTGTGGGGTCAGCATTTACCAGGTTTGAAGAATTTTCCCTCAGCGGCACTTTCGGAACGAGTTACGTTTTCCCACAGCTCATTCTAAGTGGGAGTCAGCTTGCCCCGGAGAGACATTACGAGGTAGGAGGTTTCCAGGATGTTAAATTTCCTCGAACAGAAGGGGTAGACTGCATAATGGAAATCTTTGAAACGATGCGACAGCATTGCAATATTGTGGTTTGCGTTATACAAGCAACACTTTAAAGACACGTGGAAGCTATGATGTGGAAGACAAGCTATGATGTGGTTCTAGACTATCTTCAGGCTGTGATGGAGAATCTGGGGTTCCTTTTTCTGCATAAATGTACTTTTGAGATCCAAGGCAACAATGAGGTTGCGGAGAAATTAAAGTAAAATACTGATGGTGGCCTGCGAGTAATGTTCTCTGTCTCTGCATGGTGTAGAAGGGTCAGGTTAAAGACATTAAATAACGCATCTACAACCTAGTTCATTCATGCATTATTTTGAGAAGTTGTAATATGATAGTAATAATTAATACTTTGTACAGTGTCTCAGTTAAAGGAGCTCTTGTTTATGTTATCTTACTTAACTCCTTGTGCAACAGATTTGTTTCCTGCACTTTCACCCAAAGTCCTTCTGCTTTAGTCCTTTGGATCTGAAATGCGGGTCTTCTGACTGTTTCATGCTGCTTTAGAATGCTGTTGTCTGGGGATGCCTCTGGGCTGGAGACCAGGCTCTGCATTGGAGTTAATTTTTTGCTTTCTTTGGTCAGGTTTCACAAGACGGACGTCTGAGGAGCCGAGGCGGAGCCCCTTTGCCTGTCTTAGTGATGGCCCTGTATGGAAGAGTGTTTGAGAAGGACCCTCCGCGCTTAGGGCAGGGACCTGAGAAATTACAACGACCCCCTTCACTCGCACCTTTTCAAGATTAGCCCGGCAAAGAGAGGGAGAAAAGAAAGAGAGCCCTTAGTTTCTGTTTAGAAGAGATGTCATAGATTTGCTGAAACAACAAACTTAAGAAGATTTTAAAAATGATAGATGTGTGTACCAATTTTACATTTTACCTGTTTGATACAGCACAAACATTTATGGGAGCTGCATTTACCTTCCATGTGGGTGCATTTAAGTACGTGTGAGTATGTATAGGGATAGTGCACCATATATTTCAATGGGAGGGGGCCTGGAAAAATCCTTTTGTGGTAACTGCTCTAATGTATGTAAATGTTGTTTCTATCATTTGTAAACACACAGGGCAGGTGTTGAATTTACAGAGGGTATTTGATCTAATCGCTTAAGATACAGGAAGCGAAAAAACAAAGGGCATCTATTTTTTTTGTGTGAGGAAGATTGCCACTGAGCTAACATCTGTTGCCAATATTCCTCTTTGTGCTTGAGGAAGATTGTCACTGAGCCAGTATTTGTGCCAATCTTCCTCTATTTCATGTGGGATGCTGCCACAGCGTGGCTTCATGAGCACTGCTAGGTCCATGCCCAGGATCCAAACCTGCAAACCTGAGGCCACTGAAGCAGAACATGAGAACCTCACTGCACTACTGGGCTGGCTCAAAGGAATTATGAATAGCTTTAAAATAATTAAAAATTGTTCCCTTATCTCTTTATTCTACCCTTATGGTCTATTCATATGGAAATTAGATACTTTGAATGGAAATAAAAAAGAAATAAATGATCTCCTTCAGACCACACGCTGTTCCTTCTGAAATTATTCTATCCTGGAATCTGCCCAATCCTGGGGAAGCCCCCTCGATACTCAGGGGTTTGTTGCAGCCTGTGCTGGACTAAGAGCTTCCTTAGATAGGGCCACCTGCCACTTTTCTCCCAGTTACCCATGCACTAGCACCCTGGCTAGGTCAGTGATTAACTCTGGGAAGAGACACACATGAATGCAGGACGTGTGGGAGTGGTTAAGGATCACTCTGAGTTTGGGGACACCTTTTTCCCCACAAAAAGTACGACAATTGCTTTCCTAGACTTTTCCCAGGTGTTTATTTCCACTCCATTTAATTCAATCCAGTTCCAGGAAGCCAGAGACATTCTGGGCAGAAGAAAATGCCCTTGCTCTCTCTGCTGCCATCATTCCTGGATTCTCTCTCCAGGGCCTATGTCATAGGGATCCGAGGATTGTACCTGTGCTCTCGACTCTTCTGTGTGCACATGGCTGTCTTCGCACCTGATGGCCTCATGTTGGTTCTTTCTAGGCTTCTTTCCTCTCTCTCCTAGACTGTTGTCTCAAGGCTGCATTAGTACCTAGTGGCCCCAGCTTCCTCACCACCCTTCACCCATGCATCTTACATAAGCCCATCTCTGTTCCCTCTCTCGTACAGGGGACTGCAGAACTGCCGAATCCCCTGGGAGTTCTCAGCTCTTGCCCGTCATGACTCAACCAAGCTTTCCCTTTAAAAGTCATTTGCTCCTTATCTTTTAATACCTCACACTTTTTTATTTCTTTGACCTATTTTTTTCTCTCCTCCCACCTCTCGTTTTATTTATCATGACTTATAAATGAGGACCTCTGCTAGAATCAGCCCTCACAGCTATGTCTTCCTCATCTAAATTCTTTCTTTGGAGAGTGAAGCCACTCTCCTGGCTTCAGTGAGTATTTCTGAGGCAGTGGAGTATAATTCACTGGTGAGAAAAATTATTTTTTTCATGGGAGCCAGTTCAGGCTGCATAATAATGATTAGGGACTTATTAAAGAAAAATAAAAGTTTTATTAAGTCCTATGGCATAAATATATATTCTTACAATGTAAACAACTTTATCAATCAGCTTAATGTCAATCAGAAAATTGACGGTATTCTAGCCATTAAATATTAATATTTAGGTATATATATTTAGTAGCAATACTGAGGCATATCTCTAGTCTTTTATCATATTGTTAAAAAAACAAACTTCAACTGAGTAAATTTTAGAGATTTTATTGGCTTTATTCATTGACTCGTAAAGGCATTCCATTTAGAAGATAGACAGAAAGGGGCTCTGAGGAGCTGTACAAAATGGAAGACTTTTATAGGCAGAGAGAAACCAGGCAAGGAAGTTATTCTAGCCAAGAACGGATCGTTTCAGCAGTGGCACCTTCCTTTAAAGGAAGGCAGGGGTCTGTCAGTGGATTACCTCACTAGTGCTAACCATTAATTCCAGATCAGCTGATTAAAGTTTACACTTCTGGGAGGGGCTGAAACTGCAATTAGGTGAAGTTTCAAGTCTTGGTTTGCTTATGTGGAGCTGAGCACAAGTGACTTCAATGTGGGCCTGTTGTTTCTATTTCTTTCTTTCTTCTTTTTTTTTTTTTTAATGATTACCCCTTTTGATCAGACTCTCAGCCTAACTGAGAGACGTGATCAAAATTTAAGGCCTTGGCACCACTCTCAGCTACCTCTCTGTTGCTCTCCCAGCTTTTACTGTGTGCTAGTCACAGGTTATGACGTCAGACTCACATTTTTTAAGTTGGTCATTCTCTTTGTTCCTTTTCTGATGTTCCAGTCTTAGGAACGAGGACCATTTGCTTGGTGGTTAGTGGCTGCGAACACGCATTTAAAGCTGTTGAGAGAATACGGTGCACCAAGGAGACTACTTTGATTATTACAAGTAGGATAATTTCCAATGTTTGGAATGCACTTCAGATCATGGTCCCTAAGACCCAAACCAATTAAAATCATATAAGTCAAAGAAAGACTCCATTGAAGGAGTCACTTTCTTAAGCCAAGTGTCTTGTTCAGTAGCCATATGTAGCTGAGTTTCAACTTCCCCAGAAGTGCTAATCCAAGTGCAGCAAGTGGCATTGGCCACAGCACAGACACCTCCTTGCTCAGCTAAGAGATAATTGAGGACTATCCTATTATCAAGAATAACTTTGGCCAGGGAGTCTAAGAGTTTTTTTGGGGCAGCTATTGCTTTAGCAGCAGATTCTGTGATATCTTCAAGAGTTAAGGAGAGATTCCCGGTCATGGCCTCATCTGTACTCACTCCAGCTAAGAAAGTAGGGACCTGCCAAGGGAAGTGAATCCTGAACACTGAAAACCTCCTGGTATGCCCTTTCTAATTCAATGACGTAAATTCAGGAGAGATGACCAGTGAGGTGTCTCAGCCTGTCTGTGAACAGCTAGGGGCACAGTTAGGTAACCTGGGAGGCTTTGCTCACCATCCAGGCATTCATAGGCTCAAGGAGAGTGATCACCACCACACAAAGATACATCTCGTCTGGGCACAAACCATTCTCACTAAAGTGGCACTGTTAATAGACAGATTAAAGTTTTTGATGACAAATCCAGCAGTCTGAATGGTTACCACCCTTAGCAATGGCCTGGGAGATACAGATGATGGCATTATCTTTCCAGGCCAAAGCCAGAGTAAAGGAAAGAAAGAGGAGAAGAGGGGTTCTCATGTGGTTAAAGTGTGAAGTCTTGATCTGGCATCTTGGGCAGAAGAAGTCCACACTGATGTCAGTTACTTCTCTTCCTTGTCAATGTGGTTCAGAGATCTCCAACATTTGCACAGGACCAGGTGTCAGGTGGAAATGTCCTTAATTGGGGGATATGGACACAGGGTTCAAATCCCTAAAGTTTGGCTGCCATCTGGGTAGTGAGGAGAATCCACATAGACCCTTCCAAGGAGGTTCAAGGGTAGTCTTTGTTCTTAGTGATTCTGATCAGAAGGGTGGGAGAAAATCGGAAACATTGGTTTGGAGAGTTGTAGCCAGATATTTGAGGAAACCAGAAGAATTCAAGATCCAGTCCAGTTTACCAGTATATAGCAAAACTTCAAAGACAATTGAGAGGACTAGAAGCTAATATCTAGAAAGGTGCAAACACAATTTTTCTCTTTATAATCACCCCATTTTTTCCCAAAGATAATCACAGCAAAACTAATTTGTTTGCATTAAACTTGGTCTGATTATTTACATAAGTGCAGCAAGAATAGTGATTGACATACGCTCTTTTGAAGATTGCTTTGCTGGAAACTTGTAAGCAAGGTACCAGGCCAATTATTTTAAGGGGCTTTATTGGCTCAATAATGTCAATCTTAGTTTTTAAAAGCTGTCTGGGCATATCTGAGTCTATGCACATCTCTCTCAAATACAATATTCCAGTCAAAGTCTTGGTAATATAACGAATGTTTCCAATTATGTCCTGTTATGAGGAGAATGGATTCTTATTGGATTTATTGAAATAACTAACTGTATTGCTGTGAAAAGAATACTCAAAAGAGTTTTTGAACTCTGGAGAGATGAGATAGGGAGAAAAAGTAAATGATTCATCTTTGTTTACAAAGGTATACTTTATCAAATTTGTGTAAGTTATAGGTCGCTTAAGAGAAAAGATTTCCCTAAATCTGGAAAAACAAAACATTAAGGAACCAATAATGTCTCAAACAAAAAGTCATGAAAAATTATAATCATCCTCCTCAGTTCATTCAGTCCCATGTAATTAATACCATTGGGCTTGAATCCAGTTTTTTCATTAGTTCTGGAAATTCTTACCCAGTTCAGTTTTATGATATCAAGTTATTAGAAACCTGTACTTGTCAAGTCCTTTGCATGATTCTCCTTGAATATGAAGTAATTTTGCAAGAACACTTTTCCAAGAGCATCTGAGTAAAAAACATAACTGTAAATGACCAGACTTAAAAATGACCGTAGTTAAGATCTGATGAGAGTTCATTATAATGAAATTGACAAGAAAATCTGGTTATTTCTGTGATATACAACGTTTTAAGATAATAACTGGAATTATGACTGGTAACATTATACCAGGACATATCAGATTTCCAGTAATTTAATACAATTTCTTCAAGACTTACAACATATACCTATATAAATACAGCATAAAAAAGGCTTGGTATTACTTCTTATTTGACAGCGCTTCCCACGTAATTTAACATATCAAATAAGCCCAATTAATTTAACATCTCTCTGTTTAGAAAGACAGAGAACAAGTCTTTTGAGATGTTCCGTGGGCCCTCTGGAAAATCCCAAAGTTATTTTGAGCTCAAAAAGACTTAATTTAGAATTTTATTTTGATAAATTTAATAAAACATAGGATCTTTTCTTTCTAGGCAAATCACTTAAAAGGTAAAGAAACTTTCACAATCTGTTATCAAAGGCAGTTGACAAGTCCAAGAAAATTTTGTCCTTTTAGCTGAGAGAAAACCAATTCTAATTTTGCACTAGTGTACTTTTGATGTTAAAACTCTTTTTTTTTTTTGCTTAAATAACTTAATTCTATTCTCAGCCAGCTTGACCACACATAAAATTATTTTCCCAAGATTGCTTGTCCACAAAAACTTCTAAAATTTTGCCCTATGCTTTTCCTCTTTCCCACTCTGAAATAATCAGTCTCACTTTAGGACAAAATTACTTTCTTTTTCCTCAACGAAAATGCGTCTCAGCTCCTCACATATTCTTTTACCTAAAGCACACATCTTTCCTTGCATTCAGAAATGTTTCCCTTATTACTTTTAGTAGATTTAATTACATGTGGTTAGAATTCTTAATCCTTAAAAACTTTACTTTCTAGTGAAAATAAAGAAGTAAACAATTGTGAACCGTCTTTCACGTTAGCATTCTGTGGTTTGGCAAATTTATAAATTCTTTTTATAATTTCTAGAAACATATGCTTTCTCATAGTAATATTTTTCATTGTGGCACAAAACATGTCTGTTAATAGACCCAAATATCTTTAGTTCCTCTATAAAAGGAAGCCAAAAGTGGATAAACCTGTGTTCAGTAATTAATGTTTCAGTATGTTATCTTATTTGGAAATGATCTAGATACTTAACGACTACCCAAAATTTAATTTAAGTTAGCAAAACCTTAAGATTTCAAGTTACCAAAAGGGTTTGGGGAAACTATTTAAAAAGTTTGCCCAAAAACTTTTGTGTCATTTACATTTGTCTAATTCACTTGTTCTCACCAATTATATTTAGATTACTTATGAAAATTTCATCATATCAAGTTATTTTTCTTGAGGACAAATTTTGCAACAGAAATAACATGAACTTATTTTATCAACAAACCCAGATAGAATAAAAGTTGCATGTCTGCATTATATTCAATATTGATAACTCTAAAGACATGTCTATTTTATAAACTAACAAACTCAAATTAGTTTTAATACCAAATATTTTCCCAGATCGTGTTGAACATGAAAAGCATTTGGGTTAGTTTCTATTATATTTTTGAAAATTTTATGAATATTTAATTCATATAAGGGCTTAATTTTCTTTAAGCAAATTTAATAGAGCCCTTTTACAAATTCATTTTAGCAATACTATCTGGAGGTAGAAAATATCACACATCTTCAGCCAGAGCAAATACTAAGTGTGTCTGGCAGTATTAAACAAAACTTAGATTTAAGAGGTGCCTCCAAAGAGGCTGCAAAAGACATTTTATTTGTCTCTTCCTGCTGGGTACTGCAGACAGATCGGGGAGAGCTGACTCTGGTGAGAATTCTCACACTTCGCTGGCTGCTACCACTTTTCTCAGGATCTCCTCTGCAGGTTCTGAGCAGGGTTTAAAGTAGAGGGTATAGCTCTAATATTTACCAAAATTTGGCAAGGTTTTCTATTGATTTTAATTTTGGTTTCCTTGGCTGTTTAAGGGAATAACATTGCAGTTAACCAGGAAATCTCTCAGAGTCCTGTCAACTTTGGGAGGGGCCCATACCAGGGCCCTTCTTCAGGGTTAGATACGAGAGAGTCTGTAAGGCCACTATCTTGACAGACCTTGTTCACAGTCTTGTTCCAAAGTCCTTTCAAAGAGCTCAGCTGTGGTCATGAGTTCAGTCAGAACGGTCCAATTAGATAAGATCATCTAACAAGTGCACTTGAAATGAAGGGTTCTCAAATAAACAAACAGATTGCGATACCTATTTTAACTGGCATGCAGAAGCCTCTAAAAGTCTTCAAGATTCCAAAATAGCTTCAAGGAAAGATTCATTACACAAGGCTAATACAAAGTTAAAGATAGAAGAGGTATCTAAAACAAAAGACTATAAGACAACATAACTCCTGCTGTTCCCGTCTCTTTTATTTGAGTGCTCATTCCAGTAATCCTCTATCTGAATTGCCTTTCCACTCTGAAGAGACCATTAAACAGTTACCTTTTAAAATAAGACCGTCCAAGGCTACAGGTGATCCCCTTCAGGTATCTTTCACTCCTTCATCAAAGGCTGGACTAAGGGCCATAGTTAAAAAATTTCCTAAACCCAGGGAGGACCCTCAGAAGTTTTTGTAAATGGATTACCTCTTGAGATTAGTAGATTGATAAAAAGGCAGAAAACCGGATGAGTGTCTTCTCTCCACACACAAGTTTTGTTGGAAACTATTCCCTCAGTCTGTCTACTCTGTTTGAGCAGAAAAGCTGCATTAGAGGAGCTTGGCCGGCTGCACATTGCTTATCAAAGGTGATGCAGTGGCATTAGCCATCAGGAGACCCAGCTCAATCACGGCAGCAGAGGCTGTTGGTGCCCCACCGCTTCTAGTTTGATGGCTTTCTACTGCAAGAACTGCAATTGTCCTTCTGAAGACTTTCTCTTGGCTAATACATGCTAGGTAGGCAGCAAACTCCAGATTGCCATGGTGGTAACATGTCAGGGGAGGGGAAGGTTTATAGAGTCCAATGATGACGTTTCTGTGTTGTAGTGAGCCTGTGCCCCTGGGATGTGACTTTCATGAGTGCTTCTCAGGTTTTCTTTCCCTCTTAGTTGAGACAGGAAGGCCAGGAGGGCGAGAGTTGGGGGTACCCTTCCCCTAGGTTGGTTAGGCTCTGGTAAACAGTTTCTTTTGAGGGCAGACTTTTGTTAAGGAGAAGAAAATGCTCTGGGCTTATTTCAAAGTGGAGGTATTCCCCTTCCTCCTGTAGGAAGCTTGAGGCAGAGGGTTTTTTCCTCCATTATTTGCCGAGAGAAACTGTGGGGTTCCTGGAGGTAAAACTCACAAAAGTGTGACAGCCTCCCTAACACTGGGACCCTCCTAATTTTTAACTTTCAAGCTTGGCCATAGTGGGCCTCCAGCAACTCATCAATGACAGTTTCAGCGATCAAACCAGTAGAAGCTCCAACAGCGGAGCCATTTGCTAACCATCTGCCACAGTGGTTTGTCCTAGGACTTCAATTCTCTGATATAGCCAAGAAAAGTTGTTGATTTTCACTTATTCATCCTTTTTTCTTGTTATGTAGTTGAGCGAGATGACTTTCAAGCTTTTTATATATCAGATGGGAAACCAAATTGGAGGTTCTTATTTAGTGTTTTTAATCTGATAAGATCAAAGAAGTAAGTTTTTTAACCTTTGGGTAACTCATTTCAGTTTTAACTTTTATTTCAGAACCTCCTTTTATAAATTGTTGTGTAACAATTACATCCTTTGAAGTATGAGGTGTCCCTACTTACTCGGGAATGGAAAGTCGAAAGGAGGTCAGCAGACAGAGGGAGCTGGCGTTGGCCGTAGGCTCAGGAGGATGGGGCAACCACAACTTCTTGGTTACTTTGGCAGCCCCAGAATAAAGTTATTATAGTTCTGAAGTAAAAAAATAAAACATCAGACACACCCATTTGCAAATTCAACCATAAAACCATCATCCAAAATGAAATATCCTAAAAATAGAATGGATAATCATAAATACTAGTTCTATAAACATAAAATAATATTATACTTAATTCACAACCGAAACAAAACTTATACACTTGTTGCATACCAAAATCTATAAGCTCCTTTTCTATTTTCTATTATTTTCCTCTCTCCCTTCTTTAGTTCTCACGCTTGTTCTTTATGCTCTTCTCTCTATTACCCCTGTGGGATGCAGCCTCTAAAATGGTCCCCAGTGAGCCCTGCCTCATTCACACTCTTGCGTAATCCCCTCCTGTCGAGTGTGGACTGGACCTACTGACTCGTTTTTGATGAATAGATTATGACAAAAGTGATGAGGTGTCATTTTCCATATTAGATTACTAAAGCACTGCGGCTTCTGTCTTGAGTGGATTCTCTTGCTCTCTGGCTGTGAGGGAAGCCAGATACCATAACGTGAGCTGCCTTTTAGTGAGGCTGAGGCCTCCATGGCAAGGAACTCGTATCTCCGGGCAACAGACAATGAGGACCTGAGGCCCGCCATCAGCCATGCGAGTGAGCCTGCAGCTCGGGAGTGAATCCTTCCCAAGCCAAGCTCTGAGATAACTGCAGTGCTGGCGAGCAGCTTCATTGCAGCCTGTGGAAGAGATCCTGGGCTTCAGGTTCCCAGCTCGGCTGCCCCTGGAGTCCTGACCACAGAAAATGCGAGATAATACATGCTTGCTGTTCCAAGCTACTAAGTTTTAGGGGTGATTTGTATAGGAATAGATAATGAATGACTATTTTATATTTCTCTTTGTCCTGGCTTCTCCATTTTGAGGAAACTGAAGTGAATAAAGCATGGAGCCCAGATATTCACATGATGATAATAAGAATAATTTTAAACTGTAAAGTTGTTTACTCTTCACAGTGTTTACATACACCGCGGTGTGTTTAAAACAGGTGAATTCCGACAGTTTGTATGTTTAAATCCTAACCACCTGTACCTCAGAATGTGACCTTATTTGGAGAGAGGATTGTTTCAGAGGTAATTAGTGAAGATGAGGTCATTCTGGAGTAGGGTGAGCACTAAATACAATGACTAACGTCCTTATAATGAGGGGAAGTTTGCACTCAGACATGCGCACAGGGGCAACGCCGTGTGAAGACACACAGGGAGCACAGAGCCATATGCAGGGAGGGTCCCAAACAGACTCTTTCCTCACAGCCCTCGGGAGGAGCCAACTCTGCTGACACCTTCGTCTGAACCTTTTTGCCTCCACAACCGTGAGACAACACATTTCTGTTGCTTAAACTATACAATTCTTGGCACTTTGTTATGACAACCCTAGCAAACTAGTACATAAGCATTTGCTTATTTGATCCTCACAAATCCCTTCCATGAGGGAGGGTCATTTGTTATATAAGGAGTGTCTATATCTATGTCCGTAATGTAAAACCAGAAAGTTTTCTTAAAGTTAGACTTTGTCACTTTAAAGTCCTAAGTTCTGGGAACCACATGATTTCTTGTGTTTTCTCTCTATAAATATCAGGACTTGATCTATCTCTCAGCAAATCATTGGATTTCAGCATGATTTCTTCTCAGCTGCTCGCTTATGTGGCAGTTTTGGTTTTCTGCACCTTCCAAGCCCGCTCCCTGGAGACCTTTATTGCAGCTGTTTACGAGCACGCAGTGATATTGCCCAATGCCACCCTAACGCCAGTGTCCCGGGAAGAGGCATTGCTATTAATGAACCGCAATCTGGATCTTCTGGAGGGAGCAATCGCCTCAGCAGCCAAGCAGGTACCATCTCTGAGTGTGCTGGATTCTATGTGCGCAAAGGGTGGGGACTTAGGAGACAGGGTTACTGTCAGCATCAACACCCCTTGGGACAACATATGTGTCAGGGAAGGCAAGAACTGAATCAGAGTCCTACCTCCTTCTCAAAATTATTGGAGCAAGGACACTATTGCACTTCCCTAATAGTGAGACAAAGTTAAGGAGAGAGCAGGCTGGTTATCATTAGAGGCAGCAGACTTTTGAGGAACTTGCTGCAAATTCAACAACTTTGTTGCTCTTTTCTGCTACATGTGGTGGGTGGAGGATAAAAGGGTCAGGGACCAGGTGCTGTTTGTAGAGTACTCATGGCCTCAGTGTGCTGTTGTGCTCTAAAGAGTTGGCAGGTTTTTGGTTAGTTCACAACATCAAAACAATTAAACTTCAGTTGCAAATTACTTAACAGCATGTATTATATACTTCATTCTAATGACAAGATAAAAGCACACATGTTCATGCACAGTAAGTCCTTGAGTTGAATGGTTAAGTTTAAGTGTGTGGTTTGAAAGAATATAGTTTCAATAAGATATTCATAGATCAAGTACAGACGAGGAATGTATGAAGCATGATGAAAGTCATAGATACATACATATCACATATATCTATCAGTATACATTCTTATACATAAGGAGATTTCAAAGGTTATGAAGGATTCTGAGGTTTTTTGCACCCTTAGTCCAGCTATTCTTTTCAAGGCCACAGCAGCTTTCAGGGTGACTCACCCTCCCGAAGGTGCCCAGGGCAGCTCACATTGTACCCCTGGGCCCGGCGTCCTTCAGGTAACCGGTGTCTGAAGTCCCTCCTTCTGAGAAGCAGAAATCACTTTTGCAGCATAAGGAGCAGGGAAGGCTGGAGCAAGGGGGGAAGTGAAACAGAGATCGAGTTACAGATCCTTCAGGTGCATGCAGACACAACAGTCGGCCAAAGTTCAAAGAGGGTCATTTTGGGAAGAGCTGGGTTTAAAGGTAACAACTCTAGTGCGTGGCGAACCTGTGAGTAGCCTGGAAAGCTATTCATGTTTGTGAAAGAATGAAGAAGTCAAATAGAAATGACAACAGAGGGATTCGAAAAGGAACGTGGCTGGGCAAAGAAAATAAATTGTGAAAACATAGAAAACAAAGGAATAAGATTGAAAGAAAAAGAAAGCCCAATTGGTTGCTCCTCAGCTGCTCAGTTCCTCAGATCCTCTCCCAGCCGCCCCCCCTCCCACTTTGATTGTTTGCTTAGTTGAAGAATACGTTAAGTTCCATTTTTAACAGGGTGCGCACATCATCGTGACTCCAGAAGATGGTGTTTACGGCTGGAACTTCAGCAGGGACACGCTCTATCCGTACTTGGAGGACATCCCAGACCCTGAAGTGAACTGGATCCCTTGCAACAATCCCCACAGGTAAAGAAACACATTGTTAAGAATTCAATCATGAACATGAACGCACTTCACTTGGGAAAACTTTATGGAAGATCACTGCATACGACCCGCTATCAACTCTAAGTTTCAAGATAGTTTTATTATCTTTCATCTCATATGGATACATTTAATAGGAATGTGAATATGAATTACGAAATCACAGAAATCGGTGTGGGAAGGTCACGTGAAAATCACGGAATTCAATGTGAATTTCCTTTGAGGGAGTGAATCTGGAGAGATGATGGTGTAACTTGCTTAGGGTCACGGGGTAGTTGGTGAGTGGAAGAACCAGATCCACTCTCGTCTTCTGACTCTTTACTAGTGAACGGAAAATGGTTTCTCTGTTGCATCTGCAATTTGAAAACTGTGTGAGTAAATAGCAGAATAGAGTCACATGCCAGTTTAGGATTATAAGCTTTCCTTTCTCACCCATAAGACAGCTGATGTTTAATGTATATGAAATTCTTAAACTTAAGCTGATTATCAGCCTAGGAAGTTATGATATAGCAGGTTTAAATCAAGTCTAGACTAAACAAAATAGCACTATCACTTTTACTATAAGCAAAACAATACCGTACACATCTAGGGGAACTGTGTCAGTTAACTCACTTCTTTCGAAATGCGCCATTGCTGAAATCGTAGGAATTTGTCTTTGGGAACTGCTCTCAAAACCACACAAACTACTGTAACTGCTTATAGAGATGCCTTGGTTTTGACAAAGTTCAATAGTTTTCTGTTAATCATCTACTGTATGCATATTTCATTGTATCATAATTATTTTTTAGTTAACTATCTCCCATGCCTAGCTTCAGTTTCTAAAAGTCAAGAACTCTGTTATCACTTCCAGTATGAACTGACTTCTCTTGGTTCTGAATGGCCTTCCCCTAGAATCAAATTTCCAAGAGCCTCTTGAAAATCCCTTCCAGGATGTTCCATTTGTTCCATTTCAAGGAGTCTGGTTTCCCCATCCTGTTTGCCATCAACCAATGACATCTCCATTCCTTGCCTTCATTCATTTATTCAACATGTTGTTTGAGTCCCTACTATGTCCAGGCACTATTCTGGGCAATAAGGTGAACTAAACAGGTTTAAAAACTCTGTTCTCCTGGAGCTTATAGTCTAGTGTGGGGAGAGAGTCAATTGAAAAACAAGATAATATCTAGTGATCTATCATCCACCTATCCATGATGTGGCGTGGAGGCAAATGTTGTGGAGAAAAATAAAGCAGGAAAGGTGAATATGGTGGCAAGTGTGAGGCTGAAATTTTTAAGTCATCAGAGGGCTTCATGGTGACATCTAAGCAAAGACAAGGGAAGTGAGGGAGTAGGTCACATGGATATCTGAGAAAACAGCATTCCAGGGAATTCTAAATGCCAAGATCCTGTGGTCAGAGTGTGTGTCTGCCATATTAGGAACAGCAAGAAGGTGAATGTGGTTGAGTGATGTGAGGGAGGGGGAGAAAATTGGGAGATGGAGGCAGATAAGTGGGAGGGGACTGAGTGCATAAGGCTCCATGCGCCTTAATAACGACTTTGTTACTTGAGTGAGGAGGTAGCCATTGGAGAGTTTTGAGCAAGAAGTGAAGTGCTGTGACTTCAGTTTTAGTGTAAGGATCACTCTGGTGGCTATGTAGAGAACAGACTCCACAAGCAGTCAATAAAGAAGCAGGGGACACTTAAAAAGCTGTTATAGTGATCTAGGCAGAGAGATGATAGTCTTGGACTGAGGCGGTAGAAGTCTGGGTATTGAGAAATGACCAGAGTCTGAATAAAGTCGGAAGGTAGGTAAGACAGATCTTGCTGAAAGATTGGACGTCGGATGGGAAGGAAAGAGAGGAGTCAATCTCCTTTACCCCTCACATACAGTCAGATATCACTTCTTGTTGAGTATGTTTGAAATATCCACTGAGTCAAATGCTCTTTTTTCTCACAGTCACCAATCTTTTTTTGGCTCACATCACCACTTACCCTGGATGTTATAGGAACAAGGCCCTCATCGTTTCTCTTTTTACAAAAAATTTATTTATTTAGCATTTATACTTCACATACTTCTAGAAGGATTTGAGATTTCTTATTACATCTTATATAATTAAAAAGTAAGATAGTTTAGATGTAAAAACTAGAAGCCACATGAATGAAGAAGAGAAAGTAGTTGTTACAAAGCACCGTGGTAGTGGGCTGATCGTTACAACTGGACATGCAGTAGACGTCTGAGAGTTCCTGGGAGGTTAAGAGAGGAACAATTTGGCGCAGAAGTTTCCATTGCCTCATAGAAGAAAGCTCGTAGATTTCTTGAGAGACAAGCTATGTCCAATAACCTAATTCAAAGATGAATTTATTATTCACCTTTTAATGTGGACTCTTTCTTATGTACCGGGAACTCCACTATGTGAGAGTGTAGGAGTCCTTGTATAGAGGGCATCCTTTAATACAGTGACTGGCTGCACCTGTGATCAAGGTCATCTGGCCGGCAGATTAAAGAGTCAATCATTAGTTCAATAAATTAAAAAAACAATGACTGCCTGCCCCAGTGTCTGCACTTCCAGGATCAGAAGCAGTTATCAGCGATCAGGATGCAGAACGCAAACGCAGAATGCAAATGCAAAACGTTAACTGGAGGACAGAAATATTGCCCACCCTGCTCCCATAGGCTGCCTGCAAGGTGCTCCAGGAACACCTGCATGGCTGCCTGCCACTGGCTAGAGGGTGGAGAGAAGTGGGCATGGTAGCCACTGCTGAGCCAAGAGCTGAAATTGACTGAAATTAACTGCAATTGACCTTCCAAGCCTTCTTCCGAAAGTTGCAAGCCTTAGAATAGACCCCAGAGTTCCAAAATAGTTACACCAGACACATTCTGCCCTGCAATTGTTATCTAGGTGGAGGGATGGATTCCTGGTGCTTTCTACTCTGCCATCTTCTCAGAATACTCCTATTTCCAAATTGTTCTTTCATTTGAAATATTTCTTTTTTGAGGAAGATTAGCCCTGAGCTGACATCCATTGCCAATCCTCCTCTCTCTCTCTGTCTTTTTCTTTTTTGCTGAGGAAGATTGGCCCTGAGCTAACATCTGTGCCCACCTTCCTCTATTTTATATATTTTATTTTATAAGCCTGCCACAGCATGGCTTTTTAAGCGATGTGGAGGTCCGCACCCACGTCTGAACTGGCAAACCCTGGGCTGCCGAAGCGGAGTGTGTGAACTTAACCTCTGCACCACTGGACTGGCCCCGAAATATTTCTTAATGCCTCTTTTCTGTCAGCCATGGGTCCAGTGAACAGGAGATGTGTGCCTTTGCCCTATAAGATGGGACACATATTATAAGATGAATGCATAAATGAATATATGATTACAGATGATGATAAATGCTATGAAGAGAAAAATACGTGGCCTGGAATCTTATCCTAGAACAGTTTCCTAGAACCAAATTCCAATAAGCTTGTACTTCCTCTGAAGTCTTTTGTTTTCATCTTTCCCTTCTACTTATGTTATTTAGAATTTACTTTTGTGTATATCGCATAATAGGTTCATGCAACTATTATTCTGAATTTTGTTAAAAGCTTTGATTTTTTTTTTCCCTCTTCCAATGAACACATACCAGATTTGGCCACACTCCAGTCCAAGAGAGGCTCAGCTGCCTGGCCAAGGACAACTCTATCTACATTGTGGCAAATTTCGGGGACAAGAAGCCATGCAATGCCAGTGACCCTGAGTGCCCCCCTGATGGCCGTTACCAGTACAACACTGATGTGGTGTTTGATGCTCAGGGAAAACTTGTGGCACGCTACCATAAGGTAGAATTAATTTGCAAATAATTGACTACTGAGTGTTTAACAAAATAAAGTGGACCAGAAGGAAAAAATCCATTATTGTGGATAATAATAAGCATTCTTTAGAAGTAGCGTGGAGACAGAGCACAGAAAGTAATGATTAGGTGCAGTGAGCTCTTCACGAGGATTCCTGTGCCTTTAAGAGCACAGGAGGGTGTCGCTGAGTGTGTGCCAATCGGTAGGAGCCTACTGCATGGAAACATAACGCTGACTTTTGGACTTTGTCCTTTTAAAGACGTGCCCTGACAATGGATCAAGGCTAGAATGAAAAACTACTTGCCAGATAGACTTGGCAAGAGTCTAGGTTTTGAAGAGAAAGGAGCGAAGAAACTTCTTTGCCCACAGAAAATAGTTAAGTGTTCTTGGCAAATAGATGTTAACTATTTCGTGCCCATGTCTTGTAAGATTCAAGAAGGTCTTAATAGATAAGGATTCCCTTGTACGTATCTACAAAATGTGGAGACTGAATCAAAGCCTCCTGTTGGCTGTGGTCCTCTCTGATTCTCTAACACTCTTTCCTGTGAAGACAGTGGTCATAGATGAAATTGGCACTGACTTATGTGAGCTTGTACTTTTTCAGACACAGTGATGTCCAGGACAACTTCTTAAAAGAGATTTTTTTCCCCCTTTATTTATTGCAGCAAAACCTTTTCATGGGTGAAGATCAATTCAATGCACCCAAGGAGCCTGAGGTCGTGACTTTCAACACCACCTTTGGAAAGTTTGGCATTTTCACGTGCTTCGATATTCTCTTCTACGACCCTGCTGTTACCCTGGTGACAGATTTCCAAGTGGACACCATCCTCTTCCCGACAGCCTGGATGAATGTTTTGCCACATTTGTCAGCTATTGAATTTCACTCGGCTTGGGCTATGGGCATGGGGGTCAATTTCCTTGCATCCAATATACATTACCCCTCAATGAAAATGACAGGTAATGTGACATCTTTAAGATTTACAGGTTTGATGTAAGCAAAAAAGCAAAAAAAATTGCTTTTTTTCTAGCTAACACGTACTCCTTAATACAACGTTCTCCAGCTCCAGCTGGCGGCATGCTGTAGAATCCATCTCAATCTAAATTATTTAGTTTTATTCAGCTTGAATGTACACTCTCTCTTTTTTCCAAAATTCACCACTTTTCATGTGAAACTCTCTCTTCTTGGCTTCTTGATGTCATACTCTCTTGGATTTCCTCTTACCTCTTGTTCTTATCAGCATATTTACTGAAATTAATGAATTGTATAGCTTAGGGGGAGTAAAATGCTAATGTGAGTTTCAAATACCAATAACAACTGTGCGATTCCTTTTCACTTTCCCGGTTCAAATGCCATTTCAACTTATCACTTCCAGGAAGCGGCATCTATGCTCCTGATTCTCCAAGAGCATTTCATTATGATATGAAGACGGAGGAGGGAAAACTACTCCTCTCACAGCTGGACTCCCACCCGCACCACCCAGCAGTGGTGAACTGGACTTCTTTTGCCAGTGGTGTGAAAACACTCTCAACGGGAAACCAGGAATTTAACAGCACTGTCTTTTTTGATGAATTCACCTTCCTGGAGCTCACCGAAGTCACAGGAAATTACACAGTTTGTCAGAAAGCTCTCTGCTGTCACCTAAGCTACAAGATGTCTGAGAAGAGATCAGATGAAGTGTACGCCCTAGGGGCATTTGATGGCTTACATACTGTTGAAGGGAGTTATTATTTACAGGTAATGATTGCTTTGGTGGCAAGGGAGTTACCAGGTAAAATACAGGACACACAGTTAAATTTGAATTTTAGACAAAAAATGAATTATTTTTATTATAGATATGTCCCACTTTCGAGGATATACATATACCAAAAAATTTGTGGTTTGTTTGAAATTTGAATTTAGTTGAAAATCTTGAAATTTTATTAGCTGAAACTTGCCACCCTCGATGTCAGCTCAATTTTAAACTAGTTGGGAAAAGGCAGAACATTTATTTGCAGAACCAGTGTTTAAAATGATATAATAATCAAATTACAGATAATTTTAATGGATAATTAACCTCTGATATTTCCTGCTTGAACAAATTTAGCCATTTTCTCTGTATGTTCATGAATGCCTATCTTGTTTTATAAGAAGCTTGACACTGAGTATGTCCTGGAGCCATATAGCGTTAACCTCTGAGATGTACAGTAGAATATTTATTGCTGCAAAGATTCAGATATCTCACAGCCCTCAACAGTAGAGGAGCAATTGGAACCTGATGAGATGGAATCCCTAAGAACAAGCAGCTTCCATGTTCCTCTCTTTCTGCCCTTTTCTTCCTTGATCTGGCTCTGAACCTATTTCACTCAGATTATTGCAACATCCTCTTAACAAGGCTTCCTGTTGACACTTTCAGCTCCATCCAGTCCATTCCCTACACTATCATTGCCAAAACCACTAAAAGCCATTTCAGATTATTTCACTCCCTTGCTTAAAATTCCTCATTGTCTTCTAATTGGCAAATCAAATTCCTTAACATAAAAGGCTCAGAAAGTCTCTGTGTGGCCCCTTCCTATTCTCAATTGTCTTCTCTCACTCTACCAACGTGTGCCCTGGGCTCCTGGCATATTGAGACATTTCCCCATCTCCAATATGCTAGCATCTGCAGAACCTCTGGATGTTTGCACAGATTGCTTCCTTTATCTATGGTGGCCCTCACCTTCTTGTCATTCATTGGGCTTTTCAGGTCTTGTCTTCACCAGGGAGCCTGCCCTGACACTTCCTGTGGCACCATTCCCACCGCCCCAGCTGGGTTAGGAACCTCTTTTATGTGTTCCCAGACACCTATGCTTAACTTTATCAAAGACATATCGTGTCAAGTTATGTATGTACTTGTTGGAGACTGAAAGCCCTTTGAGTGCTGGAACTATTCCCACCGTGTAACATTTTGTTTGCTGTATGATCAGCACTCTAAGAATGCTTGCTCACTTCGACATTTATCAAGTGCCTGCTGCATACCAGGTATCTACTCAGGGCTAATGATATGAAGATGAATAAGCATAGACTCTCCTCTTGAGGGATTTGGTAGGGGAGAAAGACACTTGAGCAGACACTTCAATACAGGTTGGCATGTGATAGAACATAGAATGTGCACTTTGCTATAGAAATAGTAGGGAGTTGTACTCAGCCTAATTTGTGGATCTGGGGATGTTTCTGGAGACATGATACATGAACTTATGCTATTATCCAGGCGTAAAAGAGTGGGAGGGAATTCTAGGTGAAGTGGAGGGCGTGAGCAAGTTGTGGATGTGTGAAAGAGCGGGGTGTGCAGGGAAGAGCAAGCCATTCAGTGTTATGAAGGCATAACATCACAAGCAGTGGTTGGTGGAAGATGAGCCTAGAGGTGGGATCATATCCTGCAGAATCTTACATGGTTCCTAAGATCTGGACTTTATTCCGTCAGTGATGGTCTTCTGTTGGAAGGTGTCCAGCAAGGGAATGATGTGATCCAATCTTCTTTGGAGTAGAACATTTTGGCTATACTGTGGATGATGAAATAAGGGCAAAAAAAGACTAGTTAAATTATTCAAATACTCCTTTTAGGACCTGTACAGCAAGATTATGTTAGTAAGAATAAAACCAGGGTATGGAGTCAAGAAATATTTAAAAACTAAACTGGGCAGCCAATTTGATTTGGAACAGAAAAGCAGAATGAAGGGTCTAGAATGTGCCAGGTTTCTAGCTAGAGCGGCTGGGTGACTGTGATGCTCTGAAAGATCAGGATGCGAAGGGAGGAGCAGACTGGGTGGCAGTGGGGAGATGCTCAGGTGAGCTCTGGATGTGCTAGTTTTGAAGCTCACATGGGACATTCATCTGCAGCATCCAGTAGGCTGTTGAATATATGGGTCTGACGCTTAAGGGAGATATTAGATTTAGAAATATTGTTTCGAGAATCAGGCAGGATAAAGAGGGTGGTTAAACCCTCAAGAGTGAATCACATTGCAAAGCTGGCTACTAGACAGTAAGGAACAGCGTGCTAAAGGTGGAACCTTGCCGAGCTCCAGCGTTTGGGCAAGAAGTGGACAGAAGAACAGGAACCTGAAAATATGATTGGGAAATGAAGGAGAATTTAAAGAGAACCTTCACGGATGGCGAGGAAGTAGAGACTCTCAGGAGGAGGAAATTTTTATGCAATATGTTTACCATTATTGCTATGAATGAGTAGAATTTTGGTGGAATTTCGTGGGTTCATAATGGTAGAGTGAAAGGCAGATTACAGTGAGTCGAAAAGTTGAAGGGAAGTGAGAATATTGAAAGAATGAATGAGAATTTCTTCCTCGAAAATCTCATCTGAGATGAGAGAAGAGAAACAAGACAGGAGCCAGACAGAGACTTGCGGTCAGGAAAGGCTGTTTTTGCTTTTTGTTTCCCATAGATGAGATGTCCTGAATTATCTTTATAGATCTAAGAGGAAGGGCAAGAAAAAAGGAGAAGGATGAAAATATAGCAGGAATGAATACTCCTAATCAGTGCTTCAAGGTGCTGGAGAAAAGGGGAAAAAATAATATAAATGATATCAAGAACACAAGTAGAAGATGTCCAAAATTCAAATTAGTTAAATTATGTTGTATAAGAATATTTATTGCCATATAAATATTACCACATATTATGTGGCATATGGACCTATATTGTACTATATATGGTATTATATGGCCATATTAATTTTTAAAATTAAAAAAATTGTGATGTATTATTTTTTTTATTTTTTGTGATGTATTTTTAAGTTTAAAAAGTTGGTTACAAAGCAAGATAGCCCTCTCTGGGCTCTTCCTCTCTCTTTCTCCTTCCTTCCCTCCTCAATCTTGGCTCACCTCTCTGCCTTGCCCAGACCCTTGGCTGCACTTGAGGAGAGCCATGGTGGGTCCTTCATGGTGTTCAGAGGAAGGTCAGCTCTGCCAGGTAAAACGAAGCCCTCAGTTGTCCTTGCCGGGCAGAGATCCCTGAGCTGGACCACCAGTGCCAGGCAGGTTTTGGAAGTTAAAATTCTAAATTTAGAAGCTTTTCTCATCTATATGGTGACCCTTTAGTCTTACCAAAAAGAGACGGAAAGTTCTGAGCGTGTGGGTGCTTGCCCATCTTAAGCTTCACAGTAGGGCGATCTAACCGGGCCTTTTGTTGGGGGAAACCCTGAGCTCAGTACCTTTAGAGTGTTCCTCTCGGGATGCTCAGGTTTTCCAGGTTTCAAAGTTCTTCTAATTCTCCTCCTGAATAGGGTTGCCTAATTCAGCAAATAAAAATACAGGATGCCCAGGGAAATTCGAAGTCTAGATAAATAAGGAATACATATTTTTAAATATAAGTATGTCCGTGTGATATTTGGGACATACTTACACTAAAAACTATTTTTAGTATTTTTAATTTATCTGAACTTCAAATTTAACGGTCATGCCTGACCATGTTCCTGAAGGATAAATGCCTTGCTGACGGCTTTGAGAGAGCCGAGTGGGAGAAATGGCCTTGCAGGGTGTGGTGGTGGTGGTGGGAGGCGGTCTCAACAATGATGTGTTCATGTAATCCCCTTCAACCACGTCTTTCAAAGCCTCCATCGAGACATCATCTGCTTTACCCTCTCTGGAAATAAATGCCCAGCCTTTCACTGAAATAGGGGAGGGGCAGCTGCCCATCCTCAGTATCTGAGGCATCCTTAACAACTGCCCACCAATATTCCTTACTTTAGCCACCACGACATTCCCAGTTTCTGAGGTATCTTGTGTTCCCAGGGATGGAACTTTGTGAGCATTCTGCAGTGTAGATAAGGTTGATTCTTGGCTTTCACCACTGCCGAGACTCGATTAGGACTTGGCTGTGTTACATCTGCTGAATCAGTTACCACTTTTGCATCAACATCCCAGTTTCTAAAATTGTGCCGTGGTCTATCCTCCTGCTCTCCTATCCTTGTGGGTTTATTTCTTTTTTAAAAAAGCTAATGTTGGTTTTCGGACTTCGAGGGAATGAAACAGAAGCATGCGCCCATGCTGCCTTTACCTAGAAGTTGTTTGAAGCCCATCTTAAAACACTTGCCCTAAAGTGCTTGTTCTCCAGCTTCAAAAGTAGAAGCCGGGGCACCTGCTTCATTAGAACCTTTAGTCAGGCAAGAAATGCAGGGGGTTTGCAGTGAGGCTTGGAAGATGCAGTGCAGCTGGAGTTGAACGGACGCGGATCTTCCTTTTGGGGACTTTGCGCCTGCATGGTGAGATGATTCACATAGGTTTTACAGTCACACGGCGGCGTAGTAGAGTGTAACAACGCAGAATGGTGAGAGCTGTTCCAGTCCTTGCTCAGATATGAAGTAAGTGACTTTTCCAGATCACAGAGATTGTCTCTAGATCAACTCTAGGGTTCACTGAACTTTAAAGTTCTTTCATTGTGTGAAATAGGCAACAAAATGAGATTAAACTAGTGACTAAATTCAACCCTTTTTTTTTTTTAGAAATTGAACACTCTTGATTATTTGAAGCATTGCCTACCTGAAAACAATGAGGGTATAATTGTTCGTGCCTATAGATCAAAGATCTGATTCTTTCTGTGGTTTAATGTGCGTCGGTGAACTGTGGGAAGCACTGGGGTGGGAAGTTCTTTTGTGTTATGACTTGTTGCAATGGCTGCTCAGCAATGAGCTGGATTAACCTAATGGGGAAGTAACACTATTTAACCAAACGAAGGGGCCTGGGCGTTTGTCCAGGTCAGGCCGGCGTTTCAGTCGACTTTCCTGGGACTTACTGGTTTGTTTCTACTTTTGCAGGTTTGCACTCTGTTGAAGTGTAGAACCACGGACTTACACACTTGTGGTGACTCGGTGGAAACTGCTTCCACTAGGTTCGATACGTTCTCCCTCAGTGGCACTTTTGGGACCCAGCATGTCTTCCCTGAGGTGCTGCTGAGTGAAATTCAGCTCGCACCTGGAGAATTCCAGGTGAGACTCTTTGCTTATCATTGCCAGTTCACTTCATGTAAGAGGAAGCACTTTTTAAGAACAAAACGTACCCACGTGCTCACAAATATGACAAAACTGCCGTTTGGAAAGGGTAAACTATCCTTGGGGAGCACGAAGGATGCTGAACGGGCTGGAAAGCCTTACTATAAGAATTAGGGTGTCCTTGAGAATAAACAAATATGTTCTTGTAGGGACTATGGGGAGGCTGGGCTGCTTCAGCTCTGTTGAATGGGAAGAAGCCTCTAGAAGACTTTCAGGCCCAGTCCCACCAGAGGGAGCCCCTTCGCATCAGTGGGTAGTGACGGTCTAGGGAAGATAGAAGGAATTCCTCTCCTGGTGTGGGTGAGGGCCCTGTGCGACCGTAGGAGACCAGGGAAGACGGAAAAGCTGAAGGAGAGAGAATCTGACAGTGGCTGATGTTGGCGAGAAAGCAAAGAGGTTTTTTTAGAGGCCAGATATGATTCCTTACTGCACAAGAGCCCTGCCCAGCCACATCCTCACTGTCTTGCCCAGCAGGTTCTGCTCTCACTCTCCTTCCTGGTGGAGACAGTTGCTGTGGGGAGTTGGGGACGATGGGCAGGTTGGGAGGCTGTGCCGAGTGAGTGACAGGGAGGGTAGAGGCTCAGCTCCACCCTCTTCCCCAGCCCCTTCCCATCATTTGGAGGAGGCGTTGCTTGTCTGAGAGAACTAGACTTCTCTCTTATACTCTCCCACATCCATTGTTTCACGTTTATTAACTCATGGAATGCTTCCTTGACAAGTAAATTCTGAGATATCGATTACAGGCATTTCAATAAGAAATGAATCAGTGCCAATTCCATAGCTCCAGTTTTTCGTGTGCTCTGTGCCATTTCAAACATCTCTAATAGAACAGAATCTGCCCATTATCTTTATTGTTCCCTCATCCAGTTGCACTGAATTTGAGAAGTGTGTTGTGAGGTTGCACCACTTAAGGGGAGACTCAGCCCACTCTTCTGTGTTTGTGTTAGGTGTCAAGTGATGGACGCTTGTTCAGTCTGCAGCCCCCCTCGGGACCTGTCCTGACAGTGACTCTTTATGGGAGGCTGTACGAGAAGGACCAGGTATCCGACGCCTCATCAGACCTCACAGCACGAGCACTGAGAGTAATGCTCATAGTTCTAATACCTATTGGGTTCTCATTAAGTTGGTAGAATATTTACATTTTCTCTCTTTTATTTTGGATAATTTAAAAAATGATGGATAAGAAAAGAAAGATGGGTCTAGGCTCCTGATGAAAGTGGTTGTGGCCTCTGGCATAAGTGAATTACTAATATATATTTTTCTTTATTTAGACACACACACACACACACACACACACACACACACACCAGACAATGTGAGCTGGATAAATAGTGGTAACATTTTGAAAGGTAAAATCTATAAAATGAGAATAACAATTGTACCCGCCTTCGAGGGCTTTGTTCTTGAGAATTAAGTGAGTCAATACATTTAAAGTGCTTGGTCAAGCTCCTGGCTTGTGGAAAGCACTGTATATGTGTTACCTATTACAACAATATGTGACTGTCACAGTGAATCCAACTGGGATGTATTTACTGCTGAAATTACATCCCCTCTGGTTGTTGAAAGTGCAGACATTCAACAGTGGTTCAGCCGCCCTTCATACGTCAATTAGAAAATCAATGAATGCAACACCAGTGGGTCGCTTTGGCCTGATGTCTAGCACCAAGGCATCCCAAAAGGCAGCTGGGATTGCGTCTGGGCACCTTCTAGAGGACCTTCACATTTTGTGTGTTTTTCAGTGGGATTTACCACCTGTTTAGGGCTTTGCCTATCTTGTCAGCCTGTAAGCGTATTTACAGGGGGGCTCTAAAGCAGACATTTACCAAATCTGGCCTGTTAATTGTTTTCATATGGCCTGTACACTAAGAAAGGTTTTTACGTTTCTAAATGGTTGAAAAAGAAAATCAATAGAATAACATTTTGTAACACATGAAAATTATGTGAAATTCAAGCCTCCATGCCTAAAGTTTTATTGAACGCAGCCACGTTGACTTGTTTGGGCACTGTTGATGATTGTTGTCATGCTGCAATAGCAGAGTTGAATAGCTGTGACGTAAACCATATGGGCAGAAAAGCCGAAAATATTTACTTCCTAGCCCTTTACAGAAAAAGATTGCTACCCGTGCTCTAAAGCATTAAATAACAACGGATTTTAGCACTGGAAACCTTAAATACAAGTGAGCGGGCAATGTGCCCTTGAGTATCTTTCCTATAATTCTTCCACACAAGCATATATAAAATATTTTTATTTGCTTTGTATTATATTACCATCACACAAAAAAAGATTACCTTGATTAACTTAAGACCAAATACACTAAATGGACTAATACACTAAACAGGAGAATGTGGTTTTTATAAATGTGATTGGTATCTATTCCCCGTAAGATACCACACCAGAAAGTCTTTTGTTGCATTTGGTGTATTCTAAAATTCCTGACAGAAATCATATGAGTTTTTGTCTTCAAAGTTTTCCTGGAGATCGACTAAGAACTGCTCTTATGAATACACTGTCTGATATTTTCCCCTGTGACAAACTTACTAACTTAGAATTTCTCTTAAAATTGATTTTTCTTAAAACTCAACATTGCAGCCGTGAATTTACTTTTTAAAAAATGGCATTTACTACATCCATACCCAGCTCTGATCATTTTTTAAATCTAGATTTCTTTAATGCATACATGTGTATTTTATGCTAATTTCGATGTGCTTTTTAACTGTAATTTTTGTTACTTCTGCATAAAACATTTGGAATGCTTCTTTGATACAAACAACCAAATTCCAAGAAAGACCAATGCTCAAACACAGTTTTTTTCATCTATCTTTTTCTGCCTCAATGAATTTGAATGGTCTAGCAAGCAATTTTGACACTTCCTGGTTTGCAGATACAATTTATGTTACCAACTTCATGATGATGTAACATGCACACCTACATGTATATTCACTGTGGCAACCAGCTTACAAGGGAGCCCCCAGTGAGCCCCACTTCCAGGCTCCAAGGCCAGATTCTCCATGATTAACGATTCTGCTACTATTAGCCTTGTCACCTATATAAGTCTGAATCCATTACCACTTTTATTATAACACAGATCCTTATTCAGTTCTGTTTAAGAGTTCCAATGATTTTACTTATTTGCTTTGTTAGTTCTTTACCTAAAGAATACATTTCAGTTCTCTTAAGGCCTGAATTGTGTCCCTCCAAATTCATATGTTGAAATCCTAACCCCATACGTCAGAATGTGACTGTATTGGGAGAAAAGGTTGTTAAAGATGTACAGTGAGGTCATTAGGGTGGGCCTTAATCCAATATGGCTGGTACTCTTATAGGGCAGATTAGGAGATTAGGACGTAGACATGCACAGAGTGAAGACCATGTGAAGACACAGAGGAAGATGGCCATCTGCAAGGCAAAGAGGGAGGCGCTCAGAAGCAACCAACCCCGCTGACACTGTGATTTGGACCTCTAGCCTCCAGAATTGTGAGAAAATAAATTTCTGCTGTTCAAGCCAGTCTGTGGTGCTTTATTATGGCAGCCCTAGAAAAATAATATAAATTCCAATCCTCTCCCTTCTCCATTTTCCACTATCAACTGAAGCCTGAACAAGAGGGTTACCTAGTAAGAATATCCAGCTGGCTGGGCTCCTCGGGACTCAGCTAGAGACGCCTAGGGAAGCATTGCTGATTAACTGGTAGTGAAACCGCCAAATCATTGAAGATCCTCTGGAGTAAGGAAACCAGAAAGTCACATGGATGAAATTACGTAATTAATCTGTCATTAAATGTTCTTTCTCGGTAACAGCAGAATCTCTTGACGTTATACAAATTAGTGAAACACACAACATCTTTTAAGTCAAGTCATCTCCCAAGGGATAGACCGTCCACATAACCCTGATATCAACCTCACCCTGCACACACACGACCTTCTGTGAAGGACAGCAGGGCACTTGCAGCAGTGATCCATGTCAGCAGCACATGATTTGGAAAGAAACATTTTTGTGGCAGATGCCTTTCCTGAAAAATGCTATATCACCCAATAAATATTTGAGTAAAATTTATCTTGTGCTTTGGGGTGACATTAACTGACTTATAAAAAAGACATTAGGAAATAAAGCTCCTTATGTACTTGGGAACAGGAACACCATGGCAAGCCTCAGTACCATCATACAGTTTTAGTTTAATGCAGAAAACATGCTGGTGTATCAGTGATAGGCTTAAAATATTAAAGCCTTCAAAAAACCCTAGATGCTTTTTCTCTGTTGGATATTGACAAATATATTAGTTATCCATTGTGACATAACCAATTACCCCAAAACTTAACAGCTTAAAACAATGGACCTTATCTCAGTTTCTGAGATCAGAATCTGGGAGTGGTTTAGCTTGCTGACGGTCCCTCCTGAAGTTGTAGTTAACCTGTCACCAGGGCCACAGTCCTCTGAAAGCTTGACTGCAGCTGGAGACTCTGCTTCTGAGCCCACTCACGTGGTTGTTGATAGCCCTCAATTCCTTGCTGGAAGCTGACTGAAGGCCTGTTACTTATGACACGGAGCCTCTCCATGGGCTGCCTGAAAGTTTTCACAAAAAGGCAACTGGCTTCTAGAATGAGTGATAAGGTAGATAGGTAGGTAGATAGATAGATAGATTGATTGATTGATACATAGATAGAGTAAGCAAGCCTAGGATGGAAGCTGCAATCTTTTATAACCTATTCTTAGAAGTGACATCCCTTCTGCCAATGCTATGAGTCACACAGACCAACCATGGTACAGTGTGCGAGAGAATCACACAAAGCTGGCAATATCAGGAGGTAAGGATCATTACAGACCATCTTGGATGCTGCCTATCACCATAAATACATACATTCATGTTTATATATGTATATATTTGCTATCTAATTTTATAACATAAGATGGTTTTCCTTTTCTTTTTGCTATATGTAATATAGCTTGGAAAATATATTCCTAATATTTATATCTGAAAGCATTAGGCTGAAGAACTTTCTACAGTGACTCAGTATAACAAAGATTAATTAAGTTAATAATCTCTACTTTGGTCTATAATAAAATTTAAATTGATTGGATTAACTAGTTTGTGGCAACACCATCTCCTCCTGATAAATACCTGTGACTTTTACATTCACTTTTTTTCTTTCCTTTTTTTTTTTAAAGATTGGCACCTGAGCTAATATCTGTTGCCAATCTTTTTTTTTTTTTTCTTCTTCTTCTTCTCCCCAAAGCGCCCCCAATACACAGTTGTATATTCTAGTCATGAGTGCCTCTGGTTGTGGCATGTGGGACGCCACCTCAGCATGGCCTGATGAGCAGTGCCATGTCCACGCCCAGGATCCGAACTAGTGAAACCCTGGGCCACCAAAGCAGAGCGCATGAACTTAACCACTCGGCCACGGGGCTAGCTCCTACATTCACTTTTCAGAAGTCCATTTTATAAGGCAATATACACATTAAAAAGTAACGTAGAATAAATAGCATAAGTTCCAGAATCATTGATTCATGAAGTGACACTACTGGGAAAAGGGGTCTTAAAAACATCAACATATTTACTTAATTAACAGATTTTTTTTTTAATCATCAAGGTTTTTTTTCTAATAATCTATGGAAATATACATAAGAAAAGCTGAGAAATAAGTACAATTTTTGGTTTTGTTTTTATTTTTGGCTGAGGAAGTTTTGCCCAGAGCTAACATCCATTGCCAATCTTCCACTTTTGCTTGAGGAAGACTCGCCTTGAGATAACATCTGTACCAGTCTTCTTCCATTTTGTGTGTGGGTCACTGCCACAGTGTGGCCACTGACAAGTGGTGTAGGCTCATGCCCGGGAACGGAACCCAGGTCGCTGAAGAGGTGCATGCTGAACTTAACCTCTAGGCCATGGGGCTGGCCCAGTAAAATGTTTTGAATATCAAGAGGAATTAGAAAAAGTCAACTAGGAAGTCATATCAATGTCAAAGACTTTTTTGGAACACATCATTTGGCTCTTACACTGAAAATGGCCCCTTGTTCCTCGTATTTCCTCTGATTCTCTATCCTGTGGATGTTTTGGGCATGTTCCAAATGCATCACTTTAATTTTTGATTTTGGAAAGAAAAATCTTCAGATGGGGAAAATTTCTTACATCCACTGTAATACTCAGGCAGTACACTCTGGTGTGCAGTAGGATATTGCTTTAGGTACAGGTGGTGCAAAATCAAATCTGTGTTCTAATAATACTATTCTTACCTGTCTGGCATTGGTATAATTAAAGTGAAGTGTAGTAGATAAAACAGTGAGCAAATATGGACTTAAAAAATCTAAATAGCACTTTAAAAATGAAGACAATTATCACCAAAGCTTCAAAAGTGAGGAAAGCAACCTATAAGTCAATGGTGCTGGGGTGTAGCACTGTTATTTTGTATGCCATTCTTATCGTGGTAATTTGCTGCAGGAGATCATAGCAGCATCTTGCTAAGCTTTAAGCCTAAGGAAAAATAAATTCCAAATGGGTGACTGGGGGGATATGTGGTCTGCTGACTCTCATAATCATTATACCAGATTGCTTGTGCTTTGGACTCTCAGGCCAGAGGGGAATATGTTATCGGGCATAAAGGCAAGGGGCTTAGGAACGCCGGGGCCTTGCAGGAACAGAATGCTGCCTGCATACCTTGCTGATCGTCCTTAAGATACTCCCCAAGGGAATGACCTGGGATGGGCTGGTGTGCTTTGGGGGATAAAGAATAGAACCTGTGGACTCTGGCCTGCATGTCCCTGCAGGCATGAGTTTCTGCTATTGTAATTGCTTTCGATTCTTTACCCGCAAATAAATGAGGCGATCCGAGGGACCTCACCTCAGTCCTTGAGGTTGATGGTCCCCTATCCCATTGAATAATATAGATTGTGTTCTATTAATTCCGTCCGCCCCTTCAGCTGGCTGCCTAGCTGGTCTTGGCAGCAGTAATTTACAGATTAAACATAAACAAGAGCATGTACTCTTGAAAATTGAGATCTGCTGTATTACTGAATTTCTTAGTGAATCCAAGGAGAGCAACATGAGAAAGTAAATTAGGTTTAACATGCAATAGTGCTGAGAGAGATGGAGGAAAGGAGGAAAACCATGAGAGCTCTGCATAATCCAATAAAAACATGGCACTTTTTTTTTTAACTAAAAGACAAAGGCTCTTAAAATGGCAATGCAGAAGAACAGGTGCTCACTCTCACGTGCATACACACGCCTGTACACACCCTGGCGACCACACACAGGTCAAAGCACAGATGCAGATTAAAAGGTGAGTCAGCCGTGTTTGTACTTTTAGAAAACTGCTTATGAGAGAAAGCTTTGTGTGGGTATGGTGGTGTTAGACAGGAAACAAACTGTGCGTTTCTTCAAAAGCCAACCCTCCAGAATGCAGTCTACAGGGAAATGGGCCTGGCTTGTACTAGGAGGGCCGAGTTCTCCTGCTCAACAATCTCTTTCTCCCTCAGCCTTCAGGCATCTCAAGAGCACTTGGCTGCTGTGTTGTTCTTTCTACTCATAGCTCAGTACTTGTTAAATTTCAACAGCCAGGTATGAAGACTGTGTGAGATTTCCTAATCATGGACTATGCTTTCAGTTCAAACTTAGAGAACTTGGATTTACTAGAATCAAATATCTTGTGGGCATGGATGCTGGAGAGAGCAAGGTCTCCCCCAGCTGGCTCGTACCCCACTGGGACCTGCATCTTGTCAGGATCCATGGGCCCCATGTCTGGTGGTTTGCTGACAGCAGCTGACCTGGACTGATGGGATTGTGTGTGCGGTTCTGCGACAGGATGCTGGGTGAGTAGAGCCCAGATGTCAGGACCAGGATAGAAGGGCCAGCTGGGCAGCTGGCTACGGGAATGTGGAGGCTATGGTCATGACGACACAGTTCATATATTCTGCCACAGGGAAGGGTGTTTTCCATGAGGTTGGACACAAGAACACTGACTGCTTAGCTGATGAACCGTGACTCTCTTCATCCAGCATTTTGTCTTTTTCTTTCTTCCTTACTAAACGCGTCCTTGTGATGACAGAAGTGCTTCGACGGGTTCTCTAACAGAGACTTAGGAAGCCAGCAGAGGTGAAGCAGAGGGATGAATGTGGGCTTCAGTGGAGACATTTTCTCCATCTCAGATCATGACATTTTTTCACAAAAAATCCCAAACCTCTCAAAATATTGCTGTGGTCTTTTCCTTCTTCCTTTGAAAAAAGTATTCATTTTCAAGTTGGCAGAGAAGACGGAAAAAGTTCCTCAGATGTCTTTAGGTATCTGTATAAAAATTCAAAGAATTGAAAACATATACCAAACAGAAGTTCCAAATTCCAAGTATAGTCAGTCCTTGGAGGGGGTTCAAAGACTCTGTGGTCCGCTCACTGTAGGAAGGATGCTCCTGCTTGCCCTGAACCCCTGGTCTCACAAAATAGCCAAAATTGCAGAAAAGAAAGGAAAAAATTAAACAATTGCAAAATGCAAAAATGCCCCGGCAAGACTCTATGGTCCCCTCACTCAGTTTCCAGAAGCCAGGGAATGCCCCACTCCTCACGCCCTCAAAGAGTGGTCACTACTTTGCTGTTTTCCAGCCCTTGACAGCCCCTCAGCGCCCTGCCCGGTGCATTCGGCCATCCATGTGTAGTGGCACCAACAAGAGTCATTTTATTTTTAAGACATTTTAACTGTATTTTATTATTGCTGAAGTAAAATTATTATTGCTGAAGAATAATAATAATAAGCATTTTTCAAGCATGAATTGTTAAAAGGTAAACTGAGGGGGCTGGCCCCATGGCCGAGTGGTTAAGTTCGCGCACTCCGCTGCAGGCGGCCCAGTGTTTCGTTGGTTCCACTCCTGGGCGCGGACATGGCACTGCTCATCAAGCCAAGCTGAGGCAGCGTCCCACATGCCACAACTAGAAGGACCCACAACAAAGAATATACAACTATTCTTTGGGGGGCTTTGGGGAGAAAAAGGAAAAAATAAAATAAATAAAAATTAAAAAGAAAAGGTAAACTGAGGTATATTAAAAATTTTAAGTGTTTATTTGAGCGAAAACCTATTTGAATGGGGCAATGCCAAACTAGGAGTGGTTAGGAGTACTTGACCCACAGGAGTTAGGGGCAAGACTGCCACAGAGAAGACATGAAAGCAAAGCAGGAAGTTGTTGATTGGCGATAGCTTAAGTGCTTGCCTTATTTGGGAAAGCCTAGTTGGCCCTTTGTGATGGTTGTTCTAGGTTTTGATTTCTTAACCTTGAGGCATTTATAGGCTTAGGTTTTGGTTTGCTCACACAGGCTGCTAAGGTGTTAGAACCACCACAGTCTAACGCCTCCTTGTTTAATTGCCTTAACACTACTGAAAGCCAGGCACTTTCTCACATGCAAAAGAACCCTACGAAGCAAGCATTATTACCTTCATTTTAAAAGGATAACACTGAGGCTTAGAGAAGCTAAGGAATATATTCAAAGTCAACCAATAATAAGTCATTGAGCTGGGATAAAATGTCCAGCTTTCTTTTGCCTCAAATGTATATACTCTTTCACTCTGCTATACCTTCACTTTAGAATGTGTATAAGTCAGGATGGACTAGTGTGCAGTAACAAATAATACCAAAAATCTCATAGCTTAACTAAACAAAAGTTTATTTTTTGCTCATTCAGAGTCTACTCCAGGGCAGCTAGCCTCTATATCATAGCTCAGAACCCCAGGCTTTTTAAATCCGTGTCATCTGTTTTGATAAAACAGATGTGCTCCCATAATTTTTGGAACATGAGAAAAGAATACGGAGAAGTTGCACACTGCCTCTGAAATGCTTTTATCCAAAGAGATACATATCATTTCTACTCATATTTTATTGGCCAAAGAAAGTCTTATGGCCACGCCAAATTTAAATGGGTAGGAAGTCTAATTTCCCTGTATGTCTAAGAAAGGGAAGCAATTCATAAGTATTGGTTAGTGCTAGTAATGTTTATCACTGAGTTTAAGTTTTCAAAGGCATGTATCTTACATTCATCTTCCACATTAGCATATAGAAATCACTCAGTAAATGAATAATGAGCTATTCAGCCATCAGTACCTTCCAGAAACTTTGAATTTCTGCCAAAGCAAATAAGGCCCACCTGTCAGTGTGATAGTAGATTATCTGATAAACAGTTAATGTTTGGGCAATGTGCTTTGTAGACATGTTGATTGGACAAACTTTGAATTGAGTTATGAAAATATTAGTATCACAAAATGCTGTTTTAATAGATTACGATGTTGATTTAACTGAAATTGATTGTGAATCAGCTGATTTTTTTTCTTCTTGTTTATGACAAAATTTCACCTTGCTGTATCAAAGACAATTAACTGGGGGTTTCTTTGCTGTCACAATATGAGTAAAAAGTAATTGAAAAGCCTGCCATCTTGGGTAACTAGTTCTAGGAGACTACTGGTTATAGACTGGATTATAAAATCATTGCAGCAAGAAAATAAAATCTGAGAGCCTGAAGATATTCCCTAAGCACATATTTATCTCAGTTAAAGTTAAATTTAACATGTGTAAGTTATCTTCAGAGACTGCTGATAAAAATGTACTTTAATAATTTTAGTGATTAAGACAATTACAAACACTATTTTGAAAATGTTTTAAAATTACTATTAGTATGTTATTATCTCATCTGCCTAGCTTGTAATTAATAAGATTCCCCATTCCCACAAATCCATAGATGGTTTTAAGTAAATTTCTCATTAATGTAGCTATCTCATTGTTCTCCATCCAGCTGTTTGGAGGGTCTGCTGGAGAAATCAGCTCTAAAGAAGGGACTCCCTTCATTCGAACTTTTTTCTCCAAATTCTTGGTAGTCCTTAGGAGGTGGAACTCTGTACTAAGACAAATCTGGAGTTAAATTCCACTGCTGCCCCTTAGTGACTTACCTAATTCTCTGCTCCTTGTTTTGTAAAGCAATGATAAAAATAGTATCTATTATTTAGAGTTATGATGGGAATAAACCAGAGATTTCACGTAACGCCCTCAGCTCAGTGACTGATACAGATTCAGTGGAAGGTGTTCCTCCTCCCTTTCTTTCTCCCCTTCCTTCTCCTCCTCTTCCTCCTCCTCCCGTGATTCCTTCTCTTCCTTCTCTTCCCTATTCACCTCTCTTTCTCCTCCTCTTCTTCCTTATTATTTCTCTTCACTATTATTGACAGTAACCAAGCTTAGGCTGTGCCCACACCTGCAGCATGTTCAGGTCTGTCTTCAAGAGTTCCTGAGATGCAAGAGAAGGTTCTGCATGGCGCACTGTGGGCAGTCCACTAATACGAACTGTTGCCCTAGTTTATCCCTCCTTCTGCTCCCATGGGGAGAAAACAGATGAGCGGGACGAAGTTACTTCACACTGGGTCACTCCATTCTGGGGCCCTTGGGAGGAGGGAGAAGGGATCCAGCATAAAACCCCACATCCTACAAAAATTGGTGGAAGGCTGCCCTCTATGGGCCCATGTGAATATAATACGTGGGTCAGAATTCAAGTTAGACGGGAAATTAACATTCAGGGTGTAGTTAGTGTCTTAGGGTCAGTTCAGAAGGAGAGAACACCCTTCCTGAAACGGTTAAGCTGAAGGCCTTGTTCCGTTCCATTCTTCTACGTGTGGTGGCCAAAGAACAGATGTGCAGACAATCCTCCAAAGCTCCTCCCTGTGATGATCATGAAAACTTTCAGAGTTGGTGGCATCAGGATAATTTTATTTATCAGTCAATGTATTTTCTGAAAGGAGTTTTAGGAGATTTATGGGACCTGTTAACATTTGGTCTGAACTGAACACGGTTTTTGAAGCACCACTTTGATTTTTAGCTCCACGCTATTATTAGTTTCTGTAACTACTATTTACTGAGTTTCTAAGTTCCGGGGGGGCTGTGCTAGGCCCTTTAGCTATGAATGCTCCAGATATACTAAGGTATTTAGATATAAGTGCCCCAGATCTAACTTCAGCTCTAACTTAGGATCTGCATGAAGTTTTCTGAATAGTCGCCTGACTCAGTAGCGGTGGACTCCAGGCCATAGCTGGCTTCCTGTGTTTTGCAAGGCTAGTAAGAGGCATTGTTGTCATGTTCTGTACTTACACACTCTCTGCTAATGAAGTCGAGAAATGGATAAATTGTACAAAGTCGCCTTTTTTGGGGGTCTCTTCCTGTCCAGTTTTCCAGACTGCAAATTCTCTTAATTCCCCAGAAGCCATCAGGCTGTGGGACATTGAGTCACTCTAACTAGTCTCCAAAGACAATCATCAATCAGAGTGAGTCTAGTTGTTTATGTAACAGGAGAGAGAAAATGGCAGCACAGAGAGATGGAACTTTGGACTTAGGCCTGCCTTTGATTCTCGGCTTTGCCTCTGCTGTTGTGAGACCAAATTCCCTAACGGCCTTGAACATCAGCCTCTGATTAAATATGATGGCACGGTACAGGGTCTGGCATACAGGAGGCACTCCATCAGTGATTGATTGCTTACCACCAAGCCAGCTGGATACCCATTTCAGAACAGCAGCAGCTTCACGATTTAAGCTTCCTTGGGAAACTCAAATAATACCTATAGGCTACTTGTTAAAAATTGTTTAAAAATTAGAATAAAAGGGATTTATCTTCTAGTGGAATACTTTTCAGGAGGCCATGATCGTTTGTTGTATCAGCTTTCTCCACAATAAGAATGGCACTGCCCAACTGACCATACGCATGTCCCATGTCAGGAAAGGCGAAGTCCTAGACAATGCCAGGGTCTTGCAGTGACTTCATGGACTTGAAGCCACATCCTCTATACCAAGACTTTTCTCCCACCTGCCCCGAACTCCACAAGTTGAGACATTCCTTTATGTATTGAACACCTAGTTTGCTTCATCTTTTCAGCGGCAAATAACTCTGGGCATGGTCATACTTGTTTTTCTGCTGAACTCTTAGGGCCATTGACCACCATTCACCCTGTATTCCCAAAAGGATGGGCTCTAAAATGGAAAGAAGTGGGGGGGCAGGTGAGAAAAAGGAGAAGTGGAAGACATCAGACAAAATCTTTTAGCTTTACCATAAAATATTGAGAGATGATTAGGAAAGGGGAAGGCCCCTCATATCAGGGAATTCTCCTAAGCCTAGGACATTTCTCGGTCAGTTTCTAAGTAATAACCAATCATGTCCATGGTACCCTTACAAAGAGATTTATATATATAGTTTCTTGCTGCGATAACATTGCTTTCTTTTGATGTTGGTAGAAAACAGCTAAGCGCAAATTTAAAACTCAAATACAATAGTAAAGAGTGGCATCTTTTCCCTTAATTTTGCCACAATCAACTAATTTTTTTTCTATTGCAAATTACATTTCTACCCTAGTTATCCTCTGCATTTTTAGCAGAATGGAGAGAAGGATCTTACCAACAAAATGGCTTTGAATTCCCATCTTCTTGCTTTGATAGACGGTGTGAAACACCATAGCATTCCTTCCATAGTCTACATCAAAGATCAGTGAACTAGTTTTTGTAAATAAGATTTTTTTGGTTACAGGCACATCCGTTCATTTATGTGTTGTCTACGGCTGCTTTCATGGTACAAAGGCAGCATTGAGTAGTTGCCACAGATCTATGGCCCTCAAAGCTTAAGATAGAAACAATTTGCTGATCCCTCATCTGCATGATAAGGAAAACCTATGTGGATACAAAAGCAGACATTTTACTCCTTGCTTATGCATTTATCATCATTTCTAAGGATGTGATTCATTTATGGTGCTGGCTGGTTATAGTACTTGTCTCCTCCCATTACACTGAAAAATCGTCGGTATTTACGAGCTACATTCTGCCTTGATGCATCTGCTTTCAGTATCTTTTTAACAGTTCAGAGCATTTAAAATATTCCTGCTTCAATAATGTGACCCCCTCCTACTGGAAGTGGCCCCAAATTTATCCTGAATCCTTCTTTCCATCTTAATACTCTGTGACCCAGCAGCTCTGTTCTCATAGGCTAACTTGTACTAACTAATAACTTGTGCTAAATGTCTGTTAATGTCAGTGGGGAGAATCCTTTGAGAACTTCTCCTTCACTCCTCGCTTTACATTGAAGGCACTGCGGGAAGTGTGAAATAAAGGATGCAGTCCCAATGTTTCATAATAAAGTACAACAGGTGATATAATACCTGCATTTTAAAAGAAAATTTCTGGAGAGAACGCCTTAATCCAAAGAAGCTACTCGAAAAGGGTGATTTCCAATTCACTTGCCCATCATGAGCAAGAGGGCTTAGGGCAGATATGTTAGGTTTATGGGACATTCAAAGCATATCATATGATTCTCTCAAATTGTTTAGTGATAATACAATTGTACTGATGTGGCGTGTAGAGGGTGGAGGACTGCAAAATCCCTAGCCTGGGGGAAAACCTGAAGAGTGTTGACCGCAACCAAGCTAGGAAGAAGATACTCTGAAAAGACTCGCTGAAGCACAGCTTTGCAAAATGAGCCTTCAGGTGTAGAGGCTGGGGAGCAAGACAAACCAGCTTAGTTTGATGGCAGTTCCAGATTGGCACATAAACTCTTTAGGTGGAGGGTAGGAGCTCAGTCTTGTTCACTATATTAAAAACACTCAGCACAGTCCACCACATAGGAGTAGAAGATACTTCCTTCATAATCACTGAGTGGATGAATGAATAAATGAATGGATGGATGGATGGATGGATGGATGGATGAATGGAACACTAGAGACAAAAGAAACATAGGGATTATCTATGCCAATCTATTCATTATAGAGATAGCAATTCTAAGGCCCAGATATGTCATCTGATGAGAGGCAATATTTGGAGCAAAGACAGTGAGCTTTGAAAGAGATAAAAATTCCAAGGTCCAAGTAAAGTTAATACCATCAAATATCAGTTCCACTCACACAACCATTAATTCAGTCGATATTGTTTGTATGTATATGCAAGAAAATATTTGTAATACAGCATTTAATATATAAAAATCAATTCCTAAAAACATAAATGAGTAACTGTATTACGAAGCAGCATATAGAAAAGATAAAGTACTAAGGAAGTGAAGGGATGAGCAGAACTGATTTTGATTATGAGGTGGAAGTAGCATGTGGATTGGGTCTTGAAGGATGAGTAGAATTTGATACGCTGGTGGTAAGCGCTGAATTGTTATTACATTCCATTTCTCACTTTCCTTTCACTGTCATGTGTTTCAAAATATTAATTGACCTGGCTACCTCTATTTTCTCGCTATACCTTGTGTTTCTAGTCTCATGAATCTAGCTTTCCTCTGACCCCCTCCCCGTGGCTCACAATACTGCATTGAGCTTGCTCCAAAATCACTAATGACACCTTCTTTAACCTATGACGTTATTCTCAGTGCATATCCTTACTCTGTCACTTTGTAGCATTTTATGCCGGGACTTCATCTTAAAACTCTTTTTTTCCCCTTTTCTGTATTGGTCTATTTTTTTCTCTCCAACACCTAGAAGCATCCTTCATTTAGATATTGAGATTCCTCACAGTTCCATCTTCCTCTTTCTTTCTTTCTGTCTTGGGGGATTTTTAAAAATCCTCTACCACATACAGCTTCAGCTATGACCACTAGGCTGATGCCCTCCACATCAGTGTCACAAGCTCTGACCCCTCTTGTGCAGAGAATGAAGCATATGAGGTCTCTGGCTTCATGGAGCTCACAATATCTACAGGAGTGTCCCACTCAAACCTCCAGTCAGCAGGCAGCCTGCATGCACATCTAGCAACACAGACGTGACTTCTCTAAGAACTATCCGATGGCGGAACTGAAAAATGACCAACCTTTCGTTCTGTAATCAGGAAGCTGATGTCCACAGAAGTTTGGCAACATGCCCATGTAGAAAGTTTTCAATAGAACTGGGAAGTGAGTAATTGTCCTTTTATTTCCAGTCCTGTCCTCTGCCCATTATCTCAGGCAATCTCTCTTTTCCTTGAAGAATGCAGTTTGAAGTTGTTGTTTTCGCCAATTATTAGTCAAGAGAGTCTTAATACTCATAATGACTGAGAGCATGATTTTAACCCAGAGTTTCTCAACCTTGGCCCCACTGCCGTTTTAGGCTGGATAATTGTTATGGAGCCTGTCTTGTGCATTGTAGGGTGTTGAGCAGCATCCCTGACCTCCACCCACTAGATGCCATAGAACTGTCCCCAGCTCGCTCTCCCAGCTGTGACAACCAAAAATGTCTTCAGATATTGCCTAATGTCCCCGGGGCCAGTCCTCCCCTCCACCACCAACAAGACCCACTGCTCCAGCCTATATCAGTGGAGAGACTCACCCCTCTTAAAGATCTTCTTTCATATCTAATAAAAAGTGGATAGAGAGAAAACAATCATATTACTGAGATGAATTCTCTCTACCTACCCCCTCCTTCCTCCCTTTATTCAATCCATTTCTTTATAAATCGTCTTCTCTTATTTAAGTGATTATGTGAAATCATGATATCTTCTTTAATAATGAACTGTTTCGAGTATCACTAACTTGTCTCTGGAGACAGTTAGAATCTTCTCCAAGAGCACAGATTTGGCTTGATTTCTGGCTTTCACATTTGTTGGTGACTTGACATCGGAAAAGCCACTTAAACTCTCCCAAACTCATCACTATCTGTAAAGTGGGAATAATGATATCTACTTCATTTGGTTATTGTGAGGATCAAGTGAAAATATTACTTAAGCACCTAGCATAATTCCACTCATGGTAAGTGCTCAATTAGTATTATTTACATATAGTAGAAATAATTTTTAAAACTATCTTTTGAAAACCTCATCAACGTATTCACAGAAACATGGCATTTACAAAAATGATATTAAGTTATTCCAAATACAAATCAAGATACTTCACTTTCGTTCTTTGCAAATGAGACAAGGATGAAGCAAATCATGAGCTTTGGGCTTGGATAGTGGGAATTAGGACAATTATCATTGCAATAGCAATCGTATTACAATATATAACTGTATCAACATGTTGTATACCTTAAACTTACACACTGTTATATGTCACATGTATTTCAATAAAAAAATAAATGCATTACTGAATGGCAAAAAAAAGAAAGACATTTGCTAGCTTCTATTCCTTTTAAGTGTGTATTTAACAAAAAGGAGAAAGAAACTTTACTTGGAATGCCTAAAGCACACACACAATACATTTCTGTTGATAAGAAAGATGCTGGAATAAGATAATAAAAATTTAAAATATGATTGTTACTGATTAAAGGATTTTAATTGTCCACTAAGAAATTGCTTTATTGACTAAATAAAGTATTTTTGTGAGTATTTCCCTCTTCTAAATTTAGCCTTTTTGCGAAGTCCTCTGAGACCTTCTTTCCAGATTCAGCTTGTACACGGCTCCTGTGTGAAACCTTTCCCTGCCACCACACACCGTTTCAAGATCTCTCTTACTTCCTCCCATCATACAGCCTTTATGTTTTATGTAGCTCTCTCCTTCTTGCACTGTGAGTATCTGTTTGCGTGTCTATCTCAACTTTAGCTATCTATTTCTGGAAGGAAGAATCATAATTATCTTTTATCCCACAAGCCTAGCACCAGTAATTGTCAGTTAAGTAAAATTCCAGATTAAAAGAAAGAAGATGACATAAAACGCAAGGAAGATTGACTTGCCGTCCAGTTTTGTAATTAACAGAAGTGGAACTATGAGACTTCCTTGTTAATGTAATACTTGGATTTAAAAAGCTTTAAAAATAGTAAATTTAAGCAGTAATTCAACATTATTTAATCAGCAAATATGTACTGAGCATCTACAGTTTACCTGGCACCTTTTTAAGCCATGGGAGACAGTAATGAACAAAGCAGATAAGAGCTCTGATTTCCTAGAGCTTAATAAACTCCAACATGTGAGGCGCTGTGGTTGCTTGCAAAGTAAACTCATTCACAAAATGACAGGTATGTACATGATTCGGGCAAACATCGAACTCGTTTTCAGAAAGACGAATGATATTTTCTACATACAAGAAGTGAACTTGGGTATTATTTCTTGATTCAACCTTTAATATCTAGAAAGTTCTGAAGCAGGAGTTCTATTCACTTATTAAAAGGGTAACGTCTCTTAGTAAAGGGTAGTTTTCATTTTATGCTTGTTTTGTTTTTGCTATTACAGCTTTTGTGAATGGCTATTCAGATCATAGGTGACCCATCCTGTGGTGTCTGTGCTTCTCTGATGATCCTGAGCCAGGAGAATGGGGTGATAGATCTCAGTGGCTTCTTTTAGAAATGCAATTAACTGAGTTAATTATTGCCAAGAAAATGTCATGTAACAAACCACCCCAAAACTCGGTAGCTTAAAATAATAGCAACTTATGCTCATGAAGCTGTGGGGTCAGCTAGGGTGGCTCTGCCATAGGCTAGATGTCTTCACGCCCTATTCTGTGCAACATGCCTCTCGCCCTTCTTGGACCACGGGCTTCACTGGGGCACGTCCTCCTCATGGGGATGGCACAGAGAGCATTCATGAACATGTGAGTCCTCCTAACCACTCGGCTTGGAACTGACACGTTTTTCCTGTCTACATTCCCTTGGCCAAAAGAAGTCAAATGGCAAAGCTCAAGTTGAAAGAACAGGGAAGTACCTTCCACTCACAATGCAGCAAAGACAAAGGTGTAAATTCTAGGAGAGTGAGGAATTGGAACCAATAATCGATCTGTCATGTGATCCTATGCTTTGCTGTTGTAGAATAACAGAAATTGATGAGAAACGGTACTTGTTCAGCTATTCATTACCAAATTGAAGGCCCTGGCTCCATGGATAAGAAGAGGGTCATTTTAGAAGTTTTATACATAGAAATTTAAAAATTAATAGCTAAATATGTGTGATCATATAATCTCTAAATAGGATTAAATGGAAAATAGAGTGAATTGAATGAGGCAAGGAATATTTTTTAATGAATTTAACTTTTAGGCATTAATCTTTTAATACTTCTATTATGGATGCAAACCCACATGTGTATTGAGTCATAATATAAAATGTATTTCTTTATATTGTGATTAAAACAAAGTTTGAAAGCCACTGCCTTACATCATTTTCTAACTGTAAGATGTAACTGAGTTTAAGCACATTCTAATTTTTACAAATATTCCTTTGGCAGTACAAGTCATCTGTTTTGAATATGAACTGCTTTTTTAGCGATAGTTGTTTCCTTTGTACAGATGTCTCATACGGGAGCATTCAAATCAATTAACAATTAAGGCAGTTTGAGTGGACATGTGTTTTCATTTATGTGCTATTAACACCCATGACTGTGGTTACAGGTGGCCCATGCTTGAGCTTATTTTTAAAGTAATAGGCATATTTACCTTCTCTATTTAACTTGCTCACTAGCTTCCTGAGGCTCGAATAGAAGTACCCCCCCAGTTATAGTTACAGTTCTCCATAATATACTGTTACCTTGTTTCAGAAAGATTTACTATCAGCTTATCTTTCTCGGATTTTAATATTTGCGTCATTCTGTCAATGTTAACTGTGGCCTGTCGTGGAGCAGCAGTGGCTCTAGCCTGCGAGCAGCTGTGCAGGAGTGAAAGCAGCTGGCCTCCACACAGGCAGCGTTTCTGCCGTCCCCTCATCCCCGGCTCTGTCCACTCCTGCCGAAGAAGGTGAGTCTGAGTGCTCTGAGCGGCCACAGCAAATTGTAGAGCGCAGCCCGGGGGACCAGCCCATCTGAACAGGGAGGATGCTGCAGAGTAAGACTTATCCGTGGTTTGGTACTTACTCGTATATTAAAATTTAGGATCATTTAATGGGAAGATTAACAAAATTTCTGAAATTCAGTTACTTAATACCTGCTTTATTTAGTAAAAGAAGCTAAAAAAAATAGTTACATATTTTTAAATACTTTGCTTTACATTTTTTAAAAAATGTTTTGCTTTTATTAAAAATTCCCCTACGGAAAGCTAGGAAATTTGAAAAGTTGACACATGACTTTTTATCTCTTTTGCTTGCAAATGAAGAAAGAAATTCCATGCTACGTATGTTGGCTGGTTTTAACATAATAAAACGTCTTCATAGAGTTTTTTTTACAGGTTTTGAAAATGAAAATGTATCTTATTGTTACTATATACTAAACCATAGAACTAAAATCTTATACGCACAAATATTATTTGGTGGGAAAAGTTGTGGCACATTTCCAAATGACTTCACACTTTACTGTGTGTCTATACATGCCATATTTTAGATCGATTAACATGGGAATCTTTCGGTTATGATTACTTAAATCTGACACGTATTGTCTTATGCATGTCTACGTGGCAGAAACACTTTCAGGTTTCGTCTGTTGACCATAATACCGCTGGAGGTTGTTTTTCTCTCTCATCTGTTGGTCTGTGTTGATGTCCAAGCAGACAAATGGGTTTTGCCACGTTTCCTGTTTCTTCGGGATGGACACAGTTTGCTTCTGATGATGTCCCACCCCAAGAATCATGACTTCAACTCATGGAAATCCCATTTCCCTGGCCTTTGTCTCTTTCCCTCTTTAAAATAAATATTTTTTCCAAAACACTTTTAGTATTTTAATAAATAATACTGGATAAATTACTGAGCTGGAAAAATATTTTTGGAATAAAATTATTTATCAAGTCTATTTCTAATTTTGTTTCCAAATTTGCACAGTAGAACAACAGAATATGGGTTCAGTTCAGAGACATTTAATAGAAGTGTGATTTTCATATGGAGGTAAGTGGATAAATAACTCATGTAAAGGATTATACAAGCAAAAGAAGCACAAATAATATAAATTTATTACTAATTATTCACCAATAGATTTTTAAAGTTTCATTTGAAGCTTGATTCATAGACAAGACATTTAAGTTTATTAAGTAAATTTTTTCTAACTATGAAAGTGAGACATTCTCATAACAGAAAATTTGCAATATCTAGAAATTATAGAGAAGAAAGTAAAACTTAACCATTATTTCACCACCCTGGAAAAATTATTGCTAAAATTTGGTATTATTTCCCTTTTATTGCTGTTTAATTTTTTTTTACTTTTAATTTCACTATCTCTAAGTAAAAAATATTAAGAATTTGGATATACCATTCCATACCCATTTCCCATGCTTATACAAACATACGTGTGTGTGTTCCTATATATGGTATTTTAAAATACTCTGCAGATGTTTTTTCTTGACTTGACAAGATTTCTTTGACATCCTTCTATGTCTCTAAATAAAGAGTACCACTGATCCAATTTAACGTCCTACTGAACATATATCATATGTCTACTGTGCTGTATGTGTCCGATATAAGTTCAGATTATTTAATTTTTACTTTTATTGCTTTTACAAAAGCTATTGCACTGAACATTTGTTGGGTCAAACAATATAAACAGTTAAACTTTAAAAAATGCTGCTAGAGAGACTTTCCAAAATTAAACTGTTAGCTATTCCTCTTGAGATCCAGTCAAGAAGTTTGCTTTGCCAGCCCCTCACCAACCGTGGTAACAACTGGGGGTTATGGAAATAGCTGAGAACTCAAATTCCAGGTTAATATTAAGCATTTTCTTGAAATTAATTCTTTTTCATTTCAAAAATCCCTATTTCACAAGCATTGCTTTGCGTCATATTATTGTAGTCTTCTTCGATTTAGACTAAATCTCCAATTAGATATTACTCATGATTGTTGCTTTTCTTCTTCATCTCTTGCCACTTAAAAATTTTTGTTTCGATTGAATTTTTACATTGTTTAACATATTTCCTAGAGATTATTTGCTATCATTCTTTTGCCTTTATATATATGGTTACCGTTTTGGCTGAACATAGGGTTGTTGAATTGCCACCATATTTCATTCATAGTTTCTAAGCTCCTTCCACTGCCCTTTGACTTCCAAAATTACGGATGGGAAGTCCTATATTATCCTGATCTTCTTTCCTCTTTCTTTTGTTAAAAACAGCTTTATTGGGATATAATGATATACACAGAACTGCACATATTTAATGGGTACAATCTGATGAGTTTGGACATATGCAAACACCCATGATACTATCACCACAATCAAGGAATTTCCATCTGGATGCCTACAAGATTTTCTCCTTTATCTCTGGCATTCAGAACCAGGCTGTCTGTGCCTAAACTTTTATTGGTCCCAAGGAGCACAGGAATGAGCTAATGAACTCATAGTTAATTTGTTCATTCGTTCAATCCTTTGTTAACTTTTGTGCTCAGTGCATGTTCTGGACATTTCCCAGGCACGGGTCTGTAGCAGTGAATAAAACACAGTCCATTCCCTCATGGTACACGACCTGGATTTGTTTCATTTCACCTTATTGTTTCCCTGTTTATCTCCCTCCCCACTCCTTTCCCTCTGCCTATAGTGACCCTCTGGTGAGCATCTTTTTTTATATTGATTTAAATATTTGTGCATTCTTGAAAAAGCTTTGCAATGCTTCTTACGTATTCTCTTAACGTGCCCTTAACATTCCCCTTGCCTGTTTACTTGTTTGATAAACACTGTGCACAAGAGGCTGTTATCAGCACTTTATAAATATTAACTCCTTCCAGCCTCATAAAAGCCCAGGAAATAGATCTTTTTTTGCCACATAAGGAAACTGTAGCCCCAAGAGATTGGCTAGCACATCCAAGGCCACAGAACTAGGGAATGGCCAAGCCTGGACTTGAACAGAGAGGCAGCCAGGCACCAAAGACCACACTCCTCAGCCCGCAGCTCCAACCTCATGAGTTCAGAACTGAAGCCCCAACCTCCTCCTGCCTCTTGCCTTCCTCCAACCGCCATCTTTTCCATGTCAGGAAACGGCACCTCCACGCACCAAGCTGCTCAAACAAAAGTCTTGCTATTTCCCTTGATAACCCTCTCCCAGCCCACATTGGGTCCATCCGCCAATCCTGCCTGCTGTGTCTTCAGAGCACATCCAGACTTGACCACCACTCTCCACACTCGCAGCCACTGCCCTGGTCCAAACCATCATCTTCTCTCACCAGGTTATTGAGCAGCTTCCTCATCATCTCCTCACTTTGTCCTTGCCCTCTGCCTCTGTTCTCAACACAGCGGCCAGAGTGAATCTGTTAGAATCTGTCAGGTCACGTTGCTGGGTTCAAAACCCTCCATGTCTTCCTTCCTCACTCAAAGGCAAAGCTAAAATTCTTACTGTGACCTGTAAGGCCCTACTCAGTGTAGCCTTGTGCAGCTTCTCTGGCCTCCCTATCTATTTTACTTCGTTTTGCTTGTTCTGCTCTAACCACATTGATGTGTGCTATTTCACAAACACACTAGGCATGCTCTCACCTCAGGGCCTTTGCACTTGCTGTACCCTTTACCTGGATTGCTCTTCCCCCACATATCCATGTGGTTAGCTCCTTACGTCTTTCAGATATTTACCTGAAAGTCACCTTCTTACTTTAGTCTTCTGTGGCTACTTTATCCTGAATTTCAATCCTCTCCCCAAACATTTCATATCTCTCTTCCCCACTTTATTTTTTCTCCTTAGCAACCACTGCAACCTAACATTTTATTTATTTGTTTGTTTAATTTATTGCATCTATTGTCTGTACCCCCCTCACTGGAATGTAAGGTCCACAAGGGCAGGAAGTTTGGCTGTGTCTGTTTGTCACTCTCTCCCTAGCACCTAGTGCCTGACAGAGGGAAGGTATTCAACCAATATTTATTGAAAAAGAATGAGCAAATTTCCATGTCTTTGTCTTTTGGCTTAGGCTGAGTGATATTCCCCCACTTGATTCACACGGTCAGCGATTCTGTTTTCAGCTGTGATATAATTTCTTGATGGACTTTAAAAATATCTGATATCATTTCTTTTGGTTCCAGAACCTTTTTCTGTGCTCTAATTTTATTTCCTCAGGTTCATTTACTAAATTTTGTTCAAAGTTCTCATTTTTCCGCCTGTGGATTAGCCACTGTTTCTGGTGGACTTGGCCTTGCTCTGTGCTGCGCCTGTATTTTCTTAACAGGCGTATGAACCTTTTCTGGTGGTTCCTGTCAGGGGTGTGGAATTTGGGGGCATCGTGAAGGTCGGTCTGTCCGTCTCCTGGGCTGGCGCTTTCCTTTCACCGGCAGGTCTGTTTGCAGTTCTTGCTTTAGTTCTTAAGTGGTTTGACTTTCCTCGTGCTTGACTTTTAAAAAATGTTTCTCTTCATCAACTGCATTTCAATTTTAAGACAAAACTTGCCAGAATTATTTTAAACTCAACTCTATGTTTGATTTGCATAAAGCTAATTATTAGTCCTTTTATAACTTATCTTCCCAATTCTGGAAATCTTAATTCTCATACTTTTCACAAGCTATAAATGCTTCTCTGCAAGTAATTCGTTTTTTCAAAAACTATGCGTGAGTGGTGTACTTTGTGAGCGCTTGAATATTTTAGGCCATCTTTTACAGTCACATAAGGACCTATTCCTTATATGTCCTTTATATGTGTATATAAAATTCTCTGGTTTCCAGTTTTTCTCCTCATGGCCCTATATATACTGTTCCGTTAAAACAAGGGATTCAGTATTCTTGAAAGTTTGAGGTCAGCCTTATTTTTGTTTCTGTGAAGGTACGTTATTTTAAGGTTTTAGATTTGTAGGAAGAGACTGAATTACATCTACTGTAAAGATAAAGTATTGTATTATCTGTGAACGTAAGTATGTACCAAGTATCTTTAATTAAATAGGAAAGTGAGATAGCCGTGCAGAGCGAGTGAGCTCAGCAAATTTCAGCAGTGTCCATTTCCCTGGAAACACTGATGGGGCCATCCCGGAGCTGGCAGTACTCTCTGCAGGGGAGGGTCTTGACAGCCTGGCTAGAAACTTTAGTCTTGCTACACCCACTGCTCTTTAAATTGCTCTTTAAATTTCAAATTTAATTGAAACAACTTTTCAGAAGATTTTATCCTGACAACTATTTTTCCATTTTAGGGTATAGTTAAATGTCAGGCTTTCTTGGTTCTGGAACCAAATGGAGTCAAGAGGTTTCCAGTCCCATCTACAGGGAGAGGGCAGGTAGGGTCTCTGAACAAACATTTCCTATACTTGAGGGCTAGTCAATGCATCCACTAGCGTATTTGACTTTTCCTAGCATACTTTAAATCTTTCATCTCCTTTGAGCATTACAGACTCGTGACCTTTCATAAACTCTCATGGTTGCACTGGCTGGTGATGTTTTCTTTCTGATGCTCAAATGGTCAAATATTGGTCAAGAACCATCTGGAACTTTAAAAGTTCACCAAAAGTTTAAGTACAGTAGTTTCTGTAGGACCATATAATTTTTATAATGTTATCTAGGTGCAATAAGAAATCACAAAACATTGTATTTTGAATAAAGTAAAGTTTAGTTTCAATTTTAGGTCTATATTACTTTTAAATTCCCTCCCTCAAATCACTCAGGGTATCATATACTTTAGAGTTTTTTTAAATAAAAGCAAGTACAGAATGGCCGTAGAAAGTTCTAGAACAAAAAATCAAATCCTGAATTATACTATCCCATATTGCTATCCCTAATTTTGCATTCTGTGGTGACTGTAAAATCACCACATAGAAGAAACACAAAGTTACTTAAGGAAAAAATTCAAACAAGCCAGCCAAACGTTGAGATTCTGGCTTCCATCTCGGTCAAAGACAGTTGTTTTTTCTTAGTTTCCCTTAAGGTATCACATGGCCCCTGCTTTCAGTTCCCCAGCAGTTTAACTGCTCCACATCTTCTGCTTGGGGACCGTTTTTGCATGTCTATTATTTAGCTTGTGCATTTGGGTAAGGACACACCAGGACCTATACCTGGCAGAAGGTTCTGCACTATTGCCACTCCAGGACATTCTACTGCCATTTCCTTGAAAGGCTGCTGGTTTTCTTGGGGGAAGAGGCGGGGGATCTTGACTTCTCCCCAAATCTGCTGTGGAGCTCAGGTGATTTTCTCCAGTAGGGTTTGGGCCTGCTGACAAGCTCCTCATCTAAGCCTGTCTGACTCCTGCCTCTCCAGGCTCTCTGCACCTGGACACCTGTGGTTGCAGCTTGGTTTTTGAAAGGCTCTGACTTTTCCCTTCCACCTCCATGATTGCCTCTCTCAAGGGACACTGTGGGCTGCCTTTCCTCTTACTTCATAACTAAATCTCAGACCTGGTTGCAAAAAGTACACATTTCTCCTCTGCTGAACATCTTCTATTGAACATACTCTCCACACCTTCTATAGAATTCATTCATATTCTTTACCTCTTCCGAAATGGTGGTGAGGAAGGAACCAATGCATTTCCTCTCGGCTTAGAAGCTATGTGCTCAAGTCAAAAACATAAAAGTAAACCAAAAAGAAGGGGGGATTTAAGAAAGTTCAGATTATAAAATATATAGCTTCAGAGTACCCAGGAACGTTTCTGTTCTTTTCTATTATATTATTTGTCTCTAGTCCAACAAGATTATCTCCCCTAAAAGCTAACTGTGCCTGAAATTCAGAAGCTTTTTTTTTGCTGAGGAAGATTTGCCCTGAGCTAACATCCATTGCTAATCTTCCTCTTTTTGTATGTGAGCCATTGCTACAGCATGGCCACTGACAGGCGAGTGGTGTAGGTGCACACCCAGGCACTGAACCCAGGCCGCTGAAGTGGAGTGTGCTGAACTTAACCACTAGGCCACAGGGGCCGCCACAGTAGATTTTTTTTATACTTTTACCAAAGAAAATTGCATATCTCAATCACTTATTTTTTTAGTTTTACACCTATAAGTCCAAAATTATTTCACCAAATTGTCCTCTGAACACTGATGGGAAAAACCACTTAGCTTACACAAATCACAGAACTCAGTGTGTAGCTCTTTGCTGCCCTGTCTGTAAGAAAGGCATGACCATGGATGTGTGAGATGAAATGGAGTGGAGGACATGCTTATTAAGAAACAGAGGCTTGAGGAGCTGAAAGTCCATTGTTGGATCATTTATTCGGACAATAAAAGTATCAGGAATTTTGGCAGGAGTAGCCTTGGAGAGAGTGACAGTAGGTGCGGAGCTAACGTCTTGAAGAAACAGAGAAATGACTTGGGAGTCTATAGATGTCTGCGGCCAGCAGAGATGCAGTTTGAACACAGAGCTTCAAAGGGGTGGAGGGTTAGAAAGGAAGAAGGGACGATGATCTGCAATGACAATGAGTGCAAGAGGACACTTACTTTTCCTCCAGGTCCTATGGTAGAAAGCAGGAGAGAAAATGGCCACCTTGGCAGGGCTGCAGGGGATGAGGTTTCCTCAGGAGTGATGGTTTTAGTTGGAACAAAGCGAGGGAAGCTTTTGGAAAAGAGTTTGAGGAAGTCGGTGATGACCATGAGCTTCCGAGGGCACACTTGGAAGGGTTTTGTGGGTAATGGTAAATCGGGAGATGGGTTCAGATTAGAAGCTGTGTAGAGCAGCAGGACAATGAGAGAACAGGTAATTAGAGATGGATGGTTGACAGGACCGGGGACCAAGGGCGTGGTAGGATTAGTGCTGGTGGCCTTTTTCTGGGAAGTTGGGGCACTGCCAGTGAGTTCCTGTCCTGCTAGACAGATCTGTTTTAAACTCTAACTTCTACCAATATATTTTTAATTCATATGCCATTTTCAAACATTGGGTGATTAGATCATTTGCACAGAGCTGTTTACTTAGCTAGATAATCAAAGAGAGATTTATTAACTTTCCATGTTACTATTGTGTGTTCAACTTGGGTAATTCATATATACAGGTACTGATCCCTTCTAGCTAGCTAAATTTTCAGAGCTGGAAGAAAAGAAACAAAATCACTATTATGTCATGTTCTTAGATAAACATTAAATCATAATATCATCATAAGGCATTTATTTAAACAAGTAAATCTACTTAAAAAGAAATTATAACAGTTTTTAAAATACTCGCACGAAAAGTACGTATAATAGTCTCTAAGTTGGGCAGACATTTTATTCTACTGAAGTGGCATTAATATTATCAATAGTTTCCAAGATCCTTTGCTTAAAGCTCTATTTTTCTGCAATGAGGACATGCATATAGGAGGCTGAGGAAGCCTTGGAACCATTTTGATTCTATCTGGGAATTGAATATTCGAGATGCACAAAGCACAAGGCATACAAATTTGTCAGATGGCTTGTTCGTTTTCTAAAATTGAATTTTGTCTTTTTTCTCACCTTCCCTTACTTCTGTTGAGACCCTAGTCCCTGCTGAGCATTCCTGCTCAATACGACAACAGGTAGGAACGTTTTTGACCGTCAGCAATTAGCAAACACGTCTGAACAGTGATGACAGGTGTGTTGCTTGGTTCCTTTAATAAGTCAACAGCATAAATAAAAGACAGAAGGAAAAGGGGGAAATAGGAAAAAAGTCAAAGTAGAAGATTTATAACTGAACTGATAGAGTTTAGTTAAATAAGAAGAGGCATGAAGAGGAAGCCTAGTAGAAGGCTCCATCTCTGTTTTAACAAGATTTTACTTTTATTTGTTTTATAATTTGGGATTTCACAAAAAAAATTTGTTAATGAGTTTCAGAACTTAAAAATAAAAGAGCCCCAGTGCCACGTCCACAGCCCAGACCAAGCTTGGGTCTTGTGGCTCTCATCTCTGCACCCTGTTCTCTACACCACTTCAGTTTTACCATACGCTTTGGTCAGCATATTTAAAATCTCTAGTAATTTGGACCACAATATCACACTTCACTAACAGGTACCATTATTTAAGGCATCGTACATTCTTACATGAAAGTTCGAAGCTTAATGCTCTTGACAATAATAGATCTTGAGTCAATCCTTTCTGCAGTGGAAAGAAAAACTGGATTAGTAAAAAAGAACCTGTGCTAGTAACTGAGACCTCAGGTCATATGTCAGCTTTAATGGTTTTATGAGCTAAGCCTCAATTCCTTGCCATTAAAATTAGGCTAATAAAACATGTCATGTCTTCCTCATAAGGAATAAGGTTGATACTACTGATGTCAAAACGGTAAATGAAATAATGCATGGAAGATATGTATGTGTGCTTTGCAAACTAGAAATAAAGATACATAAGCTTCTTTCCATTACAATCAATTATAAAATAAGAAATAAAATGTAATATCAAGTGCAAAAGCAGGCACTAGTGGATATTCTGTACAAGAAGCATATTTAAAATATTTTTTCACTAACCTATTTTAATTCTAAACTTTTTGGTGATTTATTTCTATCCTTTAGAATGTCAGTCTCTTCCACAAGACTTTCCTTTGAGCAAAGATTATTTCCATAGATTAAAGCATATGAAAAAGTCATCATTTGACCTCAGACCTGCAAAAGTGACTGTTTCATATATTTCAAACCAATAATTCAGATTTGCGTTTCTAGCTCAGTGTCCAGCATCAAGTAGATATTAAAAAGATTTGTTGAATGGCACTATTGAACTAAACTTGGAACTAACAGCTCTTTTCAAAATAATTATTTTTCAGCAAGAGGTGATAGGTAAATGTGTTAGAAATGAGAAGAATCGGTTTGGTGATGATTTACTCTTTTTTTTTTCCTCCCAGGTTTCTGGCATAGGTATATGGAAATTAAAGAAGAAGGAACTCTAACCTGATAATGGATTTCAGAGAAAGATTCCTCAGCACACAGAGGAAAAGATAAACTGGTGGATAGCCCTCAGGAATGATGTCCTTTTGCCACAGTATAATTAATATTTCCTGTGTGAAAAGCAGCTGGTCAAATGACGTCCGCGCTTCCCTCTACAGTTTAATGGTGCTCATAATTCTAACCACGCTGGTTGGCAATCTGATAGTTATTATTTCCATATCACACTTCAAGCAACTTCATACCCCAACGAATTGGCTCATTCATTCCATGGCCACTGTGGACTTCCTTCTGGCGTGCCTGGTCATGCCTTATAGCATGGTGAGATCTGTTGAGCATTGCTGGTATTTTGGAGAAGTCTTCTGTAAAATTCACACCAGCACTGATATTATGCTGAGCTCAGCATCCATTTTGCACTTGTCCTTCATTTCCATTGACCGCTACTATGCTGTGTGTGACCCACTGAGATACAAAGCCAGGATCGGTGTCTTGGTTATTTTCATGATGATCTCTATTAGTTGGAGCATCCCTGCTCTTTTTGCATTTGGAATGATATTTCTGGAGCTAAACTTCAAAGGAGTTGAAGAGTTGTATTACAAACATGTTCACTGCATGGGGCATTGCGCAGTCTTCTTTAGCAAAACATCTGGGGTCCTCGCCTTTATGATTTCTTTCTATATACCTGGGTTTATAATGTTGTGTGTCTATTATAGAATATATTTCATAGCTAAAGGGCATGCAAGATCAATTAATGATGCAAACAAGAACCCTCAAATTGGATTGGAAGAGAAAAATGGAATTTCACGAAGCAAAGAAGGGAAAGCTGCAAAGACTTTAGGGATCGTGATGGGAGTTTTCCTAATCTGCTGGTGTCCTTTCTTTGTCTGCACGGTCATGGATCCTTTCTTGAACTATGCTATCCCACACAGCTTGAATGATGCATTGATTTGGTTTGGCTACTTGAACTCTACTTTCAATCCAATGATTTATGCATTTTTCTATCCCTGGTTCAGAAGAGCACTGAAGATGATTCTATTTGGCAAAATCTTCCAAAAAGATTCATCTAGGTGTAAATTATTTTTAGAATCAAATCCATAGGATTATTATACCTTACTGTGTTGCACAGCAGTTGGTGGTCATATTTATGAACACAACACAACCGACCACATGCACCAACGGCAGGGTCTTTTACCAATTCTTTGAGTCAAAGAGTGTCTGGTGAATTCAGTTATAATGCTCGTAGCCTGCTTCCTATTTTAGGCAGAGTAGATGTGTTCTTTGCCATTCTTACCGTACATATTGAAGCCTTGCAAGTCCAGAATTTAAGGGCTTACAATTTAAAGAACTTTTCCTGCCCTTAGATGAACTGCCATGAATTTACAGTGGTACCTTACTCAGTTGTTCAGTGGTGGAAACTAGAGGATTGCATTCAGGGACACAAATTAGAATGACTTTGTCATTTATTTGCTTAGATATATATGTCTTTTTGTAAAATCAACTAAAAGTACACATTAAATGTTATGACTAAATAGTTGTTTATACATGATTTGCTATTTATCACTAATCCTTATTAATATACATTCCAAGTCTTAAACACCTTGGTTTTTATTTTTTTTAAATAAGCTTTTCTGATTCTCATACTTGTAGGAAATTTGGAAAAGAAGGGAAAAAAATAAAACATCATATAGAAAGAAAATGAAAATAAAAAATATCACTCATAGCTCACTTCCTGAAAGAATTATATCATTTAAAATTCATAAAAATATCATTTTTAGTGACTATATAATGTTATATTTGTGCATGCACAAAGATTTTTTTAACTGTTTTCCTATTGTTGACCACTTAGGTTGTTTTAATTACTTTTTTAAAAAATCATAGAAAGTAAATGAAATTTCTGCCTGTTACCTGCTACTGAAGCTCGAGAAAGTGTCTGGAAGGATTTCACCATATTTCCAGGTTATGCCTGGTACAGTAGGATCCAAAATACAAGCTACATGAAGAGAAACAAATTCAACTGGGCTCCAGTCTACACTGACAGGAAGGCAGTCTTCCATCGAAGCAGCTAAGCGTGAGGGAGGACAAGAGATATAATCAGAACAGACACGCCTAGACTACTGAGATAGTACATATGAAAAAAAAAAGGAAACGAGCAGTGGTTTCAAACAAGATCCCCTAGTAGGAATTGGGCAAACATTCTTAATTATAAGCTTCGGTTTACAACTGAGCTATTTCTCACACAGACTTCGCGCAGTCTATTTCATGTTGAGTAGCTCCAGGTACCTGGGTTTGCTTATTTAAGAACAGTGACGTATGCTCACGAGTAAGTTAGGGTAGGGCAGCTAATTTTAAATGAAACTGAAATGCACTCCCTGCATATGAATTTCTGTTCACAGACCTGATGATGCCCTGAGGGGAGGTCAGCTCCTTCCATCTATTACACTCTGTTTCAGCACTATATATTTGGTTTCATGGATCTGACTAGATTTTTGTTCTAGTACATTTTTAAAACATTATGAGTTACTATATCGGCTATATAGTAATTCAGGTTGCCTCTAATCACTCCTAGTTTCAAAAACTACCTTGACTTTTCCTGGAAGACCATTTTGACAAATTCAAAACAGGGAACAAAAGCACTTAGACAGTTTTCAGTATCACAGCACGTTTCTGTGATTTCTTCATTTGCTCCCAAATATTTCTTCTAAGATGATTCCTAGACATTTTGTAGTTTGTGTGTTTTGCCTATTGTGAATAAGCCTTTTTTAAGCCATTATATTTTCTATGGAACCATTATTGCTGGCATACAGTAAAATCTATTTTAGCTTTTCAGTTGGCTTGTTTGGGTTTTCATTATATATAATCAATGTATCCTCAAACAGTGATAAGTTTTATCTCCTTTCCAATGGTTACGATTCTTATCGTTCTTGCTGTATTTCATCACTCAGAATTTCTAGAGCAATACTGATAATGGAGATGAGTCATTCTGTTTTCCATTTATTTTAAATTATTATTTCGGTTTTAATATTCCACACTAAGTTCATGACATAGATGCTTCTGTCTTTTTTTGCTCAGTACTAAAGCCCCTATAGCCTACCTTTCTTTGTAGCTTCTGTTTTTCATACTCACAATAGGGGATAATCCATAACCCACCCCCTCAGCAGAACAAGAAGAGAGGCTTACTTTGTTTTCCCATAGTCCCAGCTTTGCTCTAGCTTCTGTTTCCTCATGCAGAAGGTACTTTTATCTCTCAGTTGTCCAGAGTCCATTTCCCAACTGGAATCCAATTAGCTTTAGAGACATTTCCCATTCCGTCTAGATATAGTCTGTTGAAACGGTAATCAAGAGACTGGCCTCCTTCTTTTCCTCTTAAGTAAACAGATGGGTGGATAACCCAAGCTAAAATTTTGAGAAAGTCTTTCTCTAGAATTTGAATGTTTTTCAGAGGGAAAAAGGCAGTGATCTTTAGCAGAATCGGTAGCAGAAAACAATGAAAACATTGTTGTGGATTTCCATTCCATCCACATGGTGACATCATGAGCAGACCGCTCTTGGTGTTGTCAGGGCTCTTGCTTCCCAGACTCCAGGCTGCCTGTCTGTCCATTTCCAAACTAAGTTCTCCAGCTTCTCATTGATTCCACGAGTCCCAGGTAGTCTTTTAACAAATTCCCTTTGAGAATACTTTTTGGTTGCATCCTCAGAAAGAATCTTAATTTGCTATACAATATTACGGTAAATACCAAGAAAGCAATTGCAGTGTGACCCTCCTTCCCCAAGTCCAGGCAACTTCCAATCAAAAGAGTCTCATTTTCGGGGCTGGCCCCGTGGCCGAGTGGTTAAGTTCGCGTTCTCCGCTGCAGGCGGCCCAGTGTTTCGTTGGTTCGAATCCTGGGCGCGGACATGGCACTGCTCGTCAGACCACGCTGAGGCAGCGTCCCACATGCCACAACTAGAAGAACCCACAACGAATAATACACAACTATGTACCGGGGGGCTTTGGGGAGAAAAAGGAAAAAATAAAATCTTTAAAAAAAAAAAAAAAAAAAGAGTCTCATTTTCCACTTTCCTCTCAAAGAAGAGTATTCACAAAGTTTGGATTCAGGAAGAGATAAAAATAAGTGTGTTAGCAAGGAAGTTTGTTAGAGTTGATTTATTATTAATCAACATAATAATGCCATCTTAAGAGATCAGTGAACTGGAAGATCCATCCCAATTTTAAACTTAGTTCTTGAAGTCAATAATCCAATCTTTGGCAAGTCATAAATATTTGCCAAAAAAGTAGGGTAGGGCATATGAATGCCAATCCGTTGTGGATTCTGGTGAGCCTGTTTCTGTTTAGTAGTACTTTGTCCACAAGAGCTTGAACATTAACTTAAACGTTTAAAGATTCACGAAGAATGATTTGTGTTTTTACATTTAGCAGACCATAAAGTGTACCAACTAAACAACTATTCAGAGAGATATGTTGAGTGCTGCACTCAAACAATCTTCATGATTTTAAGAATCAGATTGGAGTATTGGTTTTTTCTTTTAAAGATAAGGTATATATATATGCATTTTCCAAAATTTCCAAGTTCCAAAGTTCCAAATCTGTTTTAATACAGGTTATTGAATACTTGGCCACCTATAAAAAGTATTCAAAGAAAGTAAATTTGTCTTTGACAGGTTCTAACCTTCTTTTCCACATCCTTCCCCCTCCTAAACAGCTTTCCCAAATCTCTAAGCTTCCAGTGAATTCATGCTGCTCCAACATTCTAACTTGGTTACAATTAACCTGATTAGACATTCTACCATCAACGCCCATTCTGCGGTGAAGTCGTATCAACCTCAGCATCTAATTTGTTTCTGATTTTTCCCAGAAGAAAGAAATCATTGACTCATACAAATTTAAAGTTCTCAGCATATGTATCAAAGTGACTTAGAAGCTTAAAGTCAAGCCACTCACAATGGTTTATCAATGGCAAACTTTCCTCTTCATAAATTCACAAGTCAGATAAGCAATAACTGAGATGGCAAACTCTGAAATTTGTTTAATAGTCAACATTTCACAATGTGATATGTTAAAGTAGTGTTTCTCAACCCTGGTGGCTGCTGGGGAGCTGCAACATAGACATAAATAATATAGAAACTCAGACCTGATGCCATGAAGATGATCTGTGCTGGAGAGGGCAAGCTTGGGAGCCGGACACCAGGGGTTGAAATTCTGGCTCCAATTTTTATCAGCTATTGTTTGGACAAAGTTACTTAAAAACTCTAAGCTTTAGTTTATGCACCTACAAAATGAGGACAATAATATTCTGTACCTCATTGGACTGTTGATTATTGGATGAGAAATACTGCCTAGTGTGGGGCCTTGCACATAAAAACACTCAGCAAACACACATTATTAGCTTTATTCCCTGTCATTTTATTGATGTGGGTTATCGTGGTGCTCACTCAGAATATCCTAAGGCAGTGTACACAGAGAAGTTGGCATAGGCAAACATTACATATCGATTAAAAAAAAAAGCTGGTGCGGAATTACATCATCCTCTTTCCTAAGAAATGTCACAATCAAAATTACGCACAATCATAATTATGCACAATTATGCAGAAGACTTATTCAAAGCCCTACGCAGAAAGAAGTGAACCTGGTGACACATTTACACATTGCTAGTCTGCGATGTGTCCGTGTTTGGCATATAGGATATTTGAAAGGTGGTGGAAATTTTTATTTCTTTAAAAAATAATTTAAATAAAATGTACATATAGACATAAAATAGCTATATATTTATATATGCACATGTAATATTGATATTTACTGCACAATAACTATTTATTATCCATCTAGCTAAAGCCTTTGGACGAACCCTTTGTGTAAGCCCTGAAGCCCGCCAGCGTAGAGCAGAGTCCCCGGGCTCCCCGCACAGAGGGACGGCCTTGGGCTTCAGAACCAGAGAAACCTGCGTGCAAATCCCAGCTCTCTTTGTCGTTCCCCTGCTTTGTCTCATTCTGCCCCCACTCCTGCAGCCCCCTGCTGAAATGCCTCCTCCCCCACTCCACCTCCCTCAATGGGCTGACGTTTACTCATTTTAAAACACTCATCTTGCTTACTTCTCCCTTAGACCAGGTAGGTGTTGTTCTCTGAAGTCCCAAACTATCCTGTGCATGTCCCCATCAGTAAGTGCACTTACTGATGATATTAAAATGCCCTCAGCCCCCACTGGACTGGGAACTGCAAAAGTCAGCAACTGTGTTGTATTCCTCATTGTACCCAGTACTGAGCACCACGCCTGGCACGGAGAAGTCAGTCAATGCACTTATTGTAGGGGAATCAATGAATAAGTCACAATAAGGTATCCAAGGGGATAGAGTTAATAAAAGTTAGACAGATTGGAGCTCAAGTCTGTCTGGCTACAAATTCCACTCTTTCCTATTTTGGGAAGTGGGGCCATCTATGGGGAAACGAGGGGGAGTCATGATTTATCCCTGGCCAAGTTTAAGCAGATGAGCCTGTATGGGATTACTTTGGCAAAAGTTACATTTTTCTTTTGGTGAGGAAGATTGTCCCTGAGCTAACATCTATGCCAGTCTTCCTTTATTTTATATGTGGGACGCCACCACAGTATGGCCTCATGAGAAGTGTGTGGGTCTGCACCCAGGATCCGAATCTGTAAACCCTGAGCCACTAAAGGGAACACATGAACTTAATCACTACGCCACCGTGCTGGCCCCTAAAAGGTGTATTCTTTACGAATAGAAACAGATTTTAGCAGTTATTGAAACATTTATTTAAAACTTGTAAGTAGATTGAGCTCATGGCCGACTATGGAGGCTGATGCTGGAAGCCCTCACCTCCTCAGAATTATTCAGGATGATCTGACTGAGTCTCAGAGAGCTGCAGTTTCAACCAGCAACCCAGGTTCTTTGGATTACATTTCTTCTGAGAACCCTTAACTTAGAACTTTAACAAAAAAGGATTCTAAACATTTCAATTTATATAGTATGGTGAAAAAATAAGGGAATAACAAATACTACGACGTACTTTATAAAAGATCTCAGAGCCTGAACTGTGAGCTCCTGTGGGTGGGGGCTCCTTCATCTCCAGCACTGGCTGCAGGGCCTGGTATAGGTGACGTGTTCCAGGGACATTTGCTCGAGGAAGGGAGAAACGAAACATAATGGATTAGAATGCAACATTTTTAAAAAGCAAGGGAAAAATTGTTTCTTGATATTTAGGCAATTTAATGTCATTTGCTCAAACTAATGATGCCTTGACAGTCTAACTCAGGGATTCCCAAATCTTCCCAATCTAAGGATTAGCATGACAAACTTTTTACAGGTCATTGAAAAGTGACAAAATAAAAAGAATGCAGTGAGTTTTTCATTTTGGAATACTTATCCAATTTAATAGAATGTCTTTCATCTAAGAGTATGCCCTGCTAAATTTCCAGGATTAAAATAGTCTTTTCTTTTATGGAAATATGGTAATTATAGATGGAAGTTTAAAAAAAATGACCTTATTTGACAAACCTATGATTGCCCCCCACATTTAAAAGAATTTTTATTTATGGAATCCCCAAGTCCAGTCTTCTACCCTGTTAGTACCCTCAGTAGCAAGAAAGGAGTATTTGGCACCAAGGTCTTATGGTGGGCCTGAAACGTGCCGGGGAGGCATCTGGTCAGCTCCATCACTGAAGAAGTTAAAGGACTACTAATAACCACAGTCAGAGTCCACTGGAATCAGATGACAAAGGCAACAATCAAACACAAGCAAAATAATTCTTTCTACTAGCAAAAAGTGCGCCTTCTCCTGCATTACACCCTCTATTGACTGAGGATCTTAACTTATTGGTACATATAATTTACTTATAATTTTGTCATTAAGGGACAAACAAATGAGTATCTAATTGAGAGTTCTCTTATGAGCCAACCGGGGCTGAGGTGTGATGTCAGCTGAATGGTTTTCCTGACTTATGAAATTTTCCAGGTAAGTGACTCCCTGTGTTTTTTGCTCATGAGGCCAGCTCTGTAAACAGATTTACATCAAATAAGAAGAGAGACTAAAGAAGAAGCCACTACTTTCTTCTCTCTTGCATCAGCTAAAGTTTTCTTTCTCAGACTGAAACTTTGCCTGTGCTTTATAGACTGAGAACTCCCCAAACATTTGATTCTTCAAATAAAGTTCTGCGGTAAATCTTTTCCTATCGCCACCAAGTACAACCACTTCCCCGGTGACTTACAGTGTGAAATCGTTTCCCATCACGCTCAAGGCAGAACGGCAGCCGTGTTAATAATGCCCTCTGGTCTCTATTTACTCGGAAGTTTGCCAAATGAGAGCAAAGCGAGAGAAAAGCTGCTTCTACTTGTCTCTTTGGACTGTGGGCCTGAATTGCGGCTTCACAGTGTCAAGCTGTAAATGAAGTGCGGTGGGCATTGGGGAATCTCCAACCAACACGTTTAATTACTGTTATTAGCAATTCTCTCAAGACGTTCTTTTAACAAGCAAAAGAGTTTGCAAACAGTGATATCATATGCTGGAAATGTGTTGATAACCTTATTTTTAAATGGCTTAAGGTTTTCATCTTGACTGTATATTCTCCTAAACACAGAACATTATTAAAAGTTTGGGGAATAAGGAAAAACACATAGCTCATCCACTGGTTTTCCTTCTATGTTCATATAAGGAACAATAAAATAAAACCCTATAAAAGAAAGCACCTCAGTAACACCTGAGTATTAGACTAGAGATGGAATTACCATAATGCTAAATTTGAGTATGTACAGCTAGATCACAGGTTAGTTAGAGTTAGTTAGAGTGCAAACTAAACTAAATTATCCCATTACCCAACCTTCTCCTCTTGTGTTCTCTACTGAGTGACACCACCATGCCTGGAATTGCTCAAGCTAGAAAATTAGTCAAGCTAATCCTTGACTCCTCCTTCTCCTTATTCTTCGTATCCATCAAGTGTGGGCAATGCATCTTAATTCAGATCTTAGCTTTCGTACTCATGGGCTCTGGATAAATCCAAAAACTGGTTTCAATCTTCAAGTCTTGACCCCTCTAGTCTGTTGTCCACACAATAGCCACTGATGTGTCTAAATTTGGCTCCTAGTCCAAATGTCTTTCTGCTGTTCAACATCCCAAAGTGGTTTTGTAGTACTTTTTGCATTACTTGCCTCACACTGTCCAAAGTCCTTGGCTAGCATAAAAGACCTTCTGTGATACATCCCAGCTACTTTTCTATCTGTATCTCCTATCCCTCTCCTACAACCATGTCATATTTCAGCCATACCACGTGATCTAAATTTCCTGAAAACTCTGTGTCTTTTCAGAACTCCCAGGCTTCAAACACTCTATTTCTGTGGCTCAAAATGCCCTTCATGAAACTGTTTACTTACTCATTCTTGAACTCTCACCTTAAGAAGAGCTCTTTTGTGAGGTTGCCAGGCCCTGGTGGTGCTTCCTTCTCCGACGTTTGAAAGCAATTCAGGCATAGTTCTATTATTGCACATAACACGTTGCATTGTGATGATCTGTCTTCACAAACAAAGGAGCTTTTAATAAACATCGAGTAGAATATTTAAGAGGCTATATTTTGATCTATTTCTTTATCCCTTTACCAGTCCATCATTTGTTAGTGCTGCCTAAACAGCTAAGATACATACAGCCCATGATTAACACAGGTTATCATGAGGGAAGCCATCTTAGAGAGGGGGACAGTGTTGGAACTGTAGAGGACCCTGGTCCACAAGACACCCCCTTTCCTTGTCAGCAATGCTCTAGCTTGCACGTCGCCTAGGTAAGCACGCACCTGCTTGTGAGACATATGCAGGCTCTGCTATTTCCATAGCTTTGGCCTATACGTAGACCTCCCTAAATCAATAAGGCAATAACTTTGTTCTCTAAGTTTCCCCAGGGATGTAAGGACCTCTGGAGAAGGGCCCTGTGCTGGTATCAGTCACCGGTGACAAGTGAAAGGGATGATCGGGCGTCTCAAGGACTACAACACTAGATGGTCAACATTCCAAGAGCCCTCTTTTCAGCCCATTTGCTCTATGACTGCTTCAAAATTTTGTAGTTTTAAGATGATTCTTTAGGGCACTAGTCTGCCATCTTCCCCTTTGCCAGCAAGCTGTAATAAAAAGACCCTTTCTCTCCTACCACCTTGCCTCTGGACTGTTGGCTTGTCTTTGTGGCCAGTAGAGGACATTTTGGGGGGTAACACATTGTCTTAATCACTCTAACTTCGTATTAAGACTTTAAATGAGGTAAAGGAGCATCCCTTCACTGCATTCTCTCTTCCTTCTCCTCTTCCTTTTTCTTTTTTTTTAATCTGGAGAATTTAGGTTCATGTGGTCTTTTTGTAAAATCTTACAAATTTTTGAGAGAACTTGTCAAATAACACATACACACACACTTTGAAGTTTTGATAGAATTTGTATTAAATCTATAGATCATTTTAAGAAAAATTAACATCCTTACCATGGTGATTTTTCTAATTCCTGAGTATGATATGTTTCTTGATCCATTTGTATCTTCCTTGATGTCTTTTAATACAATTCTAAACTTTTTCCATAAACAACTTTCGCATCTATTTTAAAGGCATTTTATACAATTGGATTATGTTATAAAAATAAACTTTTTAAGAGTTACAATTTCTATTCCTTTCTTGTTGTTAGATAGAAAAGCAATGTATTTCTGTACACTGATTTTTTAAAAAAAATAGCAATCTTGCTAATCTCTCTTATTAATTTTAAAAATGTATATATATATATATATTTCTTTTTTTTTGGTGAGGAAAATTGCTGCTGAGCTACATCTGTGCCAGTCTTCCTCTACTTGGTATGTGGGATGCCAACACAGCATGGCTTGATGAGCAGTGTGTAGGTCCACGCCCAGGATCTGAACCTGAAAACCCCAGGCTGCCAAAATGGAGTGTGTGAACTTAACCACTATGCAACTGGGCTGGCCCCTTATTTACTATGTTTTATATAGACATTCATATCATTTTTCAATAATAATAGGTTTTTTTTTTGTTTCTTCCTAATCCTTGTACATTTTCCTCCTGCCTTTCTGCACTGGCCAGAGCCCCTAGCAAAAGAAAGAAATTGAAGTGATTTCAGAGCTCTTTAGCTTATTCCTCATTTTCAAGGGAATATTTTTAATATTTCATTATTAAGTAAGATGTCTATTGAAAATTTTTTTCTTTACAGCTACTCTTAATTCGGTTAAGCAAATTGGGGTTTTTTCCCCCCTAGTTTGCCGAGAGTTTTTAATTTTTTTTAAATCACAGATAGGTTTGAATTTTCCTATGTGTCTATTGACATAACTCAATGGTTATTATCTCTTAATCTGATATTAGGGTGAATTAATGTACATGAGTCCTAATTTCAAAATGTCGAGCCTTGCTTACATCCTTGGGGTACACCAACATAGGCATAATTTATCTTTTTTTTAATAACTCAGGAGTCTATAGTATGTTGCATGTATGTTTATGAGAAAGAATAAACTTTAACTTTCCTTTTACATAGATCCTTGTCAGGATTTGTGTCAACTTAATGCTAACCTCATAAAATCAACTGGCAAATTGATCATTTTCTGTGTCCTGAATGGTTTGTGTAAGATGGGAATTATTTGGTCTTTGAATATTCAATAGAACTTGCCATTAGAGCTGTCTGCACATCGAGTTTCCTTTATGAGAACATTCGAAGCTGTTAATTTATTTTAACGATCACAGGCCATTTAGTCACAAGTGTTTCTGCTTTAACATAATGTGTAGGTACTGGAAAACCGACATCCTTACAATTGTGCACTAAGAACAACAGGGTCAATGGGAAAAACAGGGTTAGTGGCAGACCAACTAAGCACCGTGCAGCCCTGCAGCCAGGGCCCTAACAAAAGCAGGAGGAATCCTGGCAAGGACACCAGCAGAACAAATACCCACTGGAATTGGCACTCAGCTTCACTGTCAACTTCTTTGACAGGGTTTTGTGCTTGCTTCTTTGAATTGTGGACCCATGAGTGCATTCGCTTCCAATGGAGATCATTTAAATAAAAACATGAAAATAAAGCATCTAACCTAGGGCATGTCATTGATCATCGATCAAAGAAACTTTTCATCGGAGGAACTGCCTTTGCAGTACATTCATCCACACCATCAGCCTCACCAGCTCGTGCAAAGCTGTGGAGGGGTAGCCGTTTTCAAAGCCACCAAAGCAGCCAGTCCTTGTACTTCAGGAAGATTCCGAAGGTCTCCATAGACAGCTCAGGTTTTTCCTACAATTGTGAAGGAAGGTGCTTTAATCACTTCACAACATTAACGTGTGGGGGAAAAACCACATAAGAACCATCATATAATTCCGAATTATACTGACATCCTCCTCCTATGCACTTATAGGGTATGAGCTAATTTGTGCTATAGAAACACACACTGCTGGACAGGTGGTCTTCCATTTCTTCTTGAGTCAGTTCTTATAAATTATATTTTCCTGGGAATCTGACCTTTCACATAGGTTTTCAAATTTGTTGGCATAAAGTTGTTCAAAACGTCCTCTCATTATCTTTTTAATATTTGTTGAATATGCAGTTTTGCATATTCATATATCTTTTTAACTTTTAATATTGTTTATTCTCTCTTTCTTAAAAAAAATTCTAGACTGTGTTGATCCTTTCTGTTGTATGTTGGTTTCCTCTATCAATTACCCACTATTTCTTTCCTTCTGTTTCTTTGCATATTTCATGGTTTTTTCCGTTAACTACTTAATTTGGATGGTTATTTAGTTAATTTTCAGTCTTCCTTGTTTTCTTCTTTCTTCTTTTAAGCAATTTAGACAAAAAGGATCCCTTTAAGTCCTGCTTTAGCGAACTTTTTCAAGCCTTAATAAATTTGTTCATTGTCCAGTTCAAAGTAAATCCTAATTTTGTGTGTGTGTGTGTGTGAGGAAAATTGGCCCTGAGTTAACACCTGTTGCCAATTGTCTTCTTTTTGCTTGAGGAAGATTGGCCCTGAGCTAACATCTATGCCAATCTTCCCCTATTTTGTATGGGTTGCTGCCACAGCGTGGCTTGACAAGTGGTGCTAGGTCTGTGCCCAGGATCCGAACATATTGACAAACAAAAATGGCAAGTAATAGGATATATTGGAATATATGAGGAAGCCATTTGGTGTAAACCTAATTCGGCCTGACCTTGTCTTTCCAAAAGAGCATGCATTGTATATCTGCTTTAGAGATTCCCTATTCCAAGAGCAAAAGGCCCTTGAGATAAAGGTGCAACTTCCCTCCCCCTCCCAACATTGGCGTTTCCTTAAGGATTAAGTATCTTTCATCAGACTAGAAACTGATTGCTGCGCTCACCTGTGACCACCCAGCTCGAGACAATAGACTTGCCTCCTGCTACGCCCACCAAGATAGCAGACCCACTACCTGCTGTGTCCATCAAGAGCTGTGCCTACAGGGCAATCTTGTGACTATTGTGGGAGGGACATTTCAATCACATGTGAAACACCCTCTTTAAGGGTATATAACCACCCTGTGTACCCCCACTTCTTTGGAGTGCTCTGTTCCTTTGTGGAAAGACTCTCCCAGGTTATAATCCTAAGATTTAAGCTCAGAATAAACTCACCCAAATTTTCATTTATAGATTGGTTATGGATTATTTTCATTGACACTGTAAACCCTGGGCTGCTGAAGCAGAGCAAGTGGACTTAATCACTACGCCATGGGGCTGGTCCCAGTAAATTCTAATTTTAATGTTTAATTCCACCTTTAGTCAATGAGTTATTTAGAAATATATTTTTTAATACCCAAAGGTAGACAGTTTTTCTAGTAATCTTTTTGTTATTATTTCTAGGTTAAATGATTTGTGCACAGAGAACCCAATATGTAGGGTTTTAGTCCTTTGAAATTAGTTGAAACTTTATATCCCAACATTTCGTCAACCTTTGTAAACATTTTGTGTATGCCTGAGAAGACTGTTACGCAGTCACTTTGTATACTGTTCCACATGTTTTCATTAGGTCTAGCTTATGTAAAATCTTACTGATATTTAGTTTACTTATTCTTTCAGTTGTTGATAGGTATGAGTGAAAATCTCCCACAATGATTGTGGATTTTGTTTTCTCTTGTAGTTTGGTCATTTTTTCCTTTGAGGTTTGGAGACTGTTATTAAATGTAGATACATTATATCGTCTTGACAAGTGGAACTCTTTTCTTCATGGATCCTTTCACCAGTCACGCTTTTTGCCTGATCGTCTGATATTAACATAACCCCAGAAGCTTTCTTTTGATTTATATTTTTTTGGAATATGTTTTCTATCTTTTTTTATTTTCAAAATTTCTGAATTCTTATGTTTTAGATGTATCTCTTTAAAACAGTTAGTAGTTGAACTTTTTTCTATCAAATCTGATACTTTCTTTGACGAAGGAGAGCTGTAGGAGATGAGGTTAAATAGTAAGCCATAAGCCAGATCACAAAGAACTTTTAAGTCAAAGATTCAGTTCTTCCAAGATGCCACGAGGTGTCGCTGTTGAAAAGTGGGTGAACACCCAGGCCGATGATGCCATTCCATCTGCAATGATGTAGAGATGTGGGGCTGTGAGGGGACGCTATGGTTTCTTTTTTTTTTTAAAGATTGGCACCTGAGCTAACAACTGTTGCCAATCTTCTTTTTTTTTTCCTCTCTGCTTTTTCTCCCCAAATCCCCCCAGTATATAGTTGTATATTTTAGCTGTGGGTCCTTCTAGTTGTGGTACGTGGGACGCTGCCTCAACGTGACCCGACGAGTGGTGCCGTGTCAGCGCCCAGGATCCGAACCAGTGAAACCCTGGGCTGCGGAAGCAGAGCGCAGGAACCTAACCAGTCAGCCACAGGCCAGCCCCCAACGATACGGTTTCTAAGGGCTTAGGAACAAGGTGTGAGCTGGGGCTCCTTACAGCTGCATTCACCAAAGAGCTCTTTCTTTTAGATCTTGCCCTTGGGATTACAGAGGCTGGTTCAGAAGAGTTTTAAGGCTCACCCATATACTATTTCTAGGCTTTGGTTTTGACTCGCACCGTCAATCCTCCTTATGCCCTCCCTAGTGGTCAGTCCCGCTCAGGAAGGCTGTAGTATCCTTTCTTGCCAGGCGGGCTAAAATGATATGTTTCAGTCTGTTAGATACACTCTAGTGGGAGTGAACCTCAAAGGGGAAGAGGACGGGACTCATTCCTTCCGCTTCACGTATGTTCCTTAGCTCTTTAAAAATAAAAATTTAAGTTCTAACCTTTTTCTGCTACTTGTCTCCCATCTACATAATTAAAAAAGAATGCTTGAGTAAGTCTTTGCAGAACCAAGAAGGTTCATCCAGAATGGCTTACTGTCTCCCCAGAAGAGATGGAAGTTGCAGACAACTTTTGAGTAATAATGTCTTCTGCTATTAAAAAAACGAAATTCTACCTTCTTAGCAAAGAATTGTGGTAATAAAGAAATACTTTAATATACATTTTTCTCATCATATAATATAAATATGAATCTGCTCTGAAATGAAAAGAGATTTTTTTTCTGTTCCTCTTTCTCTTCTTCAAGAAGAGCTCCTGAGTAAGACTAAGCCAGGACCGGCTACATAATTTGTGCAGCCCATCACAAAATGAAATTGCAGGGTCCTTTGTTAAAAAATTATTAGGAATTTCAAGAGGGCGACAGGAGGGCGTTAAACAGTGTGGGCCCTCTAAAGCTCAGCCCTCTTGTGGCTGCACCAGTCACATCCTTAGACAGCAGGCCCGAGCCAAGCAGACTGAGATCACACAGAGCGGGTAGAACTTTAATTCAAGCAGGACCCCGATGTCTTCTGGTGACCAGTATTGGATTTCATCTATATCTGGGGTATGTTGTCTCCTAAGGCTGACCCAACAGAGAAAAATGAACTTCCATATTTTAAAAGAACACAAACAAAAAAGTAGACCCTTTCTTATACGAGTAGATTTAAGCTGGGAACATCTGAGAAGATTCTGACATCATCATCTGAGTTCCTTAGAGAGATAATAATTATGCCCCATTCCCTCTGGTCTAAGAGGGTTGATGAGGTTTGTTCTCAGTCACAATTACACAAAGGAGAAAAGAGAAAAACAGCGGGTGGTAAGGCCTGTTCTCAGTGACTGAAACGTGAGATGAAATACGGACAGTGACAGTCTCAGATTTTCCTGAAGATGGAGGGCACATATCCATTTTCCTCTTGAAACACTGGCCCCATCCCTCTGTGCTTGGGATCAGGTTCTTTAGGGCCACCCGTAGCTCAGTGGTTCAGATCTGCTTTACAGACGTTATAAAATAGCGCACTCAGAGCCTTCAGTGCTGTGGGTGAGGAAAACAGGTGAGCGGAGGCTCCTGAGAGCCTGGAGGAGCGGTTTAGGCTCGTTAAGCTGCTAGACTTTAGGAACACAAAGGTTTGTTTTTGCTTTTTTTTTTTTTTAATTTTTCAGACCCAATTCCCTTGAGATCAATTGTTAAATTATAGACGCGCACCATTCACACAAGTTCAGGTCTTGGAGCTCTATATAAGCATTCACAGTAGTTAGAAAAGAAACAAAGTTCCCTGAGTAAGGACTTGAAGCAACAATGGCATCTTCTATAGTGCAACAGGTATGTGGAGAGGGATTAAGAAGGAAGATCTGTGCTTTCTCTTCTTTGAGGTTTTCTTGAGAAGTCAGTTGTCCCCCTAACAATGCAGTTGCATTGCTGGCGCATCGACTCTTCTTTCTTGCATTTTGGTCTGGTGCATAGAGAATGTGTAGGAATGTGGAAGATTGTCGGCGCAGGACTTAATATGAATTTGTCATAAAAGGCAGAGCCTTTTAAATATGTGAACAGGATAATGTGCTGCCTTTTGGCCAGTGCAGCATGTTTCCTGAGAAGATCTAGAATCCTGGAAAGGTTACCTCCTCATAAGCGGCTGAGTAAACTGTTTATCACTGCTGTTCACCTAAGAGAAGCAGAGGATTAAGGCGGTCATCTGGTCTTTGCATACACAGTTGCATCCCTCTACTTTCTTAGGAGAAATCTCTTCTGGTTGAATGTATTTTTGAACGTTGTGTTCATCCCAACAAGGAAAGAAGGAAAGAAAAAGGAAGACGAGGGCAAAGGCACCTTTAATAATGCCCTTTCTGTATCAGGCATTGTGCTAAGACTGTTCATAGTATTATTTAATATGTTAAGATTCCTTAACATTGAATATTTGATAAAAATTGAACAACTAAAGGAAATCAATAGGTTGGGCAAAGGCAAAATAATTCAAGGAAAGCAAAAAGAATGATTAGCAGGAAGAAGGACTTTGTAACGTCCCTTACAAGTCTTAAAAGTGGTTGCTAAAGCAAAGGAATATTTAATATGCAAGCACCGATCAAATTTAACGACAAGGCAAAAAGAAATGAGATCATATTAGAAAAATCAGAAAAGTCTTTATTATTGGTCATGGTCCTGCAGCTCAATCACTTTCTCAGGGGTGTAGAAATCAATTTATGTGAACAATTGAGTAGAATAAAAAGTTAGACATGGTATCTATTCACAGGCTGAATGGGCAAGCAATTCAGTATGTTCCAAATCTTGCTTTTTTGTGCCTGAGCCTCCTGTGGAAACATAACAGTGTGGAGAAAAGGCCAGATTTTCTATTGCAATCCTCATTGCAATCCTTGTATCTATATATGCTTACGTTAATAGGTTTAAAAAATGGAAAAAATGATACTTGAAGGATATAGCCTTTGAAAACATTGTTTTTGGCATTTAGCTTTCCACAGTTGATCTGAAACATGTAAAGATATGGCCACTGAAAGGTTTAAACTGATGATGGATCACTTGCAAGAAATATGCCAAACGTACCACAGAGAAAGATGATGATGAAGTGGAATTTATTTAAAAATATTGTTTGATGAAGTCACCAAGTAGTCATCTAATGTGCCCCTTCCTGCTCTGTGGCCAGTGTACAAGGAATGCAAACTTGCACATCCTATTATGTGTTTCAAAGAACTTTATTATAGTTCTTAGAGTTGACCGGCTAAAGTTCCAGAATGCTCAAAGGCAGGGAAGTCAAGCTCCGTACCCTGTGATTTGAAGCTTAGAAGAACTGAGTAAGACTTTTCCAAAAGTGGTAAGGTAGGATGATTAACAATATCAAAGTCACTGAGCTAGGAGCACAAAGAAGTTTGCAATTAAATCTTAAAAGTTACTGTTGAGGAGTTGCCTTTAGGACAAGAATATTGTGTGTGTGTGTGTGTGCTTTTTTCATTAAAATGAAAGTATTTGTTATTTCTCCTAGCTTTACTTTCTAAGAAGTGATGTGATTTAAAAATAAACTAAGAAAATTTTCTTTGGCTATCCTGTGCTTTTCAGTGAGCATTTTGAAGGTGATTAAAACTTTCTTCTCTATTTTATAAAACTGCATTTTCTCCCAGTCTTGTCTTCTGTGCTGGTGCTTAACTGGTCAGCAGGTGGCTAAGAAGGAATGGTAATTAACCGAAAAACTTGGTACCAAGATGGGGGAAAATTCCTTGCCTCTTGTTTTTATCTCCTACCTTTTTCCCTGTGAGGATGTAAGGAGGAACAGGAGACAAATGCTATATGCATATTAGAAAGCTCTACTGTAGCTGCTGAAAATGAATACAGTTTAGGAACCAATTGTATACATTTTAGAAATTTGGGGATAAAAATGTTTTGGCAGAACTATCTTTCAGGAATGTCTGTTGTTTCTTTAAGCAGCATTAGTTGACAGAGACCCCAAGTGCAGTTTGGTGGTGTTCCTATTATGGGGTTGTAATTACCCATGTCCCAGATGTAAAGATGGCTCCTTTTCCATCTTTATCTCCATTGCTAAAATGTGTCCCATCTTATAGTTAGACCATTAGTTCTGCACAGGTGGGGACAGGATCCCAGAGCAGGAAGGATGAGGAGAATAAAATAGCCTTGGACTCAAAGCTCAGAATCAGTTGGAAAAAGCTTTTAATTTTATTCTTCTGTAGCTAACTCAACTGCTTCCATCTTTTTCTTTTTTAAATCACCACTTAAATTTGAGGACAAAGTGGGAAAGCCCCTTGACTCTATACTGGCTAAGAACACCAGTCTGGGGAGCGCCAATGAAACTAGAAACCCTCCCCTCTGCCTTTCCCTCCTCTGCTCCACCCTGCTGCTCCTTGGTGTCTCAGAGATCCTGCGAGTGTCTTCTGTTCACCCTTCCTTCTACTTGAAACAGGCTTTTTTCCCTTCTGTTCAAACCCTCTCCACCCATTGAGAGCCTGATCAAAAGCTCCCCCCTTGCTGGAGCATTTTTGTCTACCCCCGCCTGAAATTCTCTTGTCCATTTTTGATCTTTGGCGGCACACTTGCCTCGACCTCTCCTCGGCTGGTTAATCACCACTGTTCCTTTTTATCTGCGGTGCAGAATCATGAGGGTTTATGTATGGATGTGTTTCGTCTCTTCGGCTGTTTTGCAAACTTTGCAGCCCGAGACTAGCTCACGCTTTCTTGTTGCTTCCATTGTGTCTTGTGTCCTGTGGGCACTCAATAAACAGTTATTGATCTGCATGTGATGGTGCTCTTATGTCGCAGTAATTTAATGGTTTTCTTGTTGGTAACTGGTCAGGTCATTAATGGTCAAAGGCTTTCTGCAATATTCCCAGTTATGCTTCGTGTTTAGATAGTGATTTTTTCCTTAATGTACGTTAAGAAAGAAAGTTATGCTACTTTGTGAACATGTTACATCCAAATATACGTGTAGATGGCAGGATGCAAATTTTTATAGGCAAAATGAAGACACTGGCCAACACAGAGAGGGCGCGGGCTGTTTGGTTTTCTTGTGGTGGAGATGGCTTGCTTTCCTGGAGCCTGCCAGCCACCTGCTCCTAGCCCTCTGTGTGGCTCACACACTGGAGCTCCTCAGGCTGCCATCATGGCCTGTGGTGCATTTTATGAGGCTCCAAGGAGAGGCCCCGGGGGAGCTGTACCTGCTCTTCACAAAGAAGTGAGTGCTGTCAGCTTTGACCCCTGCCCACCTCTGATTTAGCTGTTCTGGCTGCCGGGATGCTCATCAAGACTCCATGACTGGCTGAATAGGGTGCTTCTACCAGATCATTGGACAGCCTTAAATGTTTCTTCCCCTGTCAAACAACCTTAGCACGAAAAAACTGGAAGCACAGTGAAAATAACGAAACATGAATGAAACTGTTTTCAAATAAACTCCTGATCACACAAGACAATAGACTTCAATCAAATCAAAACTGATTATGTTCCAGACTCTTTTGAAGGAGAAGTCAATGTATTGTCTAGTAGATATCTATGTACATAAGGAGAAGCAAGAATAAACTTGCTTCTTCTTTTTCTCCTTGTTTTCCTCCTCCTCTTTCTACTCCCTTTCCTCCTTCTCTTCCCTCCCTTCCCCATCCCCTCCCCTTCTCTCTCCTCACCCCTCCTTCTCCTTTTCATCCTCATTCTTCTTTTTAATTTCAGGCCTTGGCATAAACTAAGAGCTTACTAAACATTTTTGGTATAATTTGAATCAAAGCAATTATAGAGTAAATAATGATCATTTAGACTTATTAGGTTAGAAGTCTATAAAGTTGCAAATAAAGGTTAAGATAAATAAATGAGAAAGATCATAAGTAACATTTCAGCATAAATTAATTATCTTGCTTGAGTCTTCTACGTCTTTCCTAAATTTTTCTGCGATAGCACATATAAAACATAGAATATTTCATATTATCTGACAAAATTCCATGTGTTCTTGCTTTTTCTGAAGGAAATAGATTGCTCTGAATATGGAAATGGATCTTGCCCAGAAAATGAAAGGCCACTGGGTGTCCGAGCTGCCATGTATTCATTCATGGTGGGAGCCATATTCATCGCAGTGTTTGGCAATCTTGCCATGATAATTTCTATTTCCTACTTCAAGCAGCTTCACACACCAAGCAACTTCCTCATCCTCTCCATGGCCGTCACTGACTTGCTGCTGGGGTTCACCATCATGCCGTACAGTATGATCAGATCCGTGGAGAACTGCTGGTATTTCGGGCTTACATTTTGCAAGATTCATTATAGTTTTGACCTGATGCTTAGCATCGCGTCCATTTTCCATCTTTGCTCAGTGGCTGTTGATAGATTTTATGCTATCTGTTACCCTTTGCGTTATTCCTCCAAAATGACAGTTCCAGTCATTAAACGGTTGCTGCTTCTCTGCTGGTCAGTCCCCGGAGCCTTCGCGTTCGGGGTGGTCTTCTCGGAGGCCTACGCTGATGGAATAGAAGGCTATGGCATCTTGGTGGCTTGTTCCAGTTCCTGCCCAGTGATGTTCAACAAGCTATGGGGAACCACCTTGTTTATGGCAGGTTTCTTCACGCCTGGGTCTGTGATGGTGGCGATTTATGGCAAAATTTTTGCCCTATCCAGAAAACACGCTCGTGCAATCAATAACTTGCCAGAAAATCAAAACAACCAAATGAGGAGAGACAAAAAGGCAGCCAAAACTTTAGGAACAGTGATGAGTGTTTTCTTATTATGCTGGTTTCCCTGTTTCTTCACAATTTTATTGGATCCCTTTTTGGACTTCTCCACTCCCGGGGTTTTGTTCGAGGCTCTGACGTGGTTTGGTTATTTTAACTCCGCGTGTAATCCCTTAATATATGGTTTCTTCTACCCCTGGTTTCGCAGAGCGCTTAAGCACATTTTGCTAGGTAAAATTTTCGGGTCACATTTCCATGACACTAATTTGCTTACTCAAAAACAAGCTGAATAGACTTACTCTGTATGAGTGAATTGAAGCAAAAGGACTGGAGCTGGAAGAAGGAAGTTGCTTAAAGAGAGACAGTGTGTGTATATGTGTGTGATTTTGGCCACCATAGAAAGGTCTTAGCTTCTAAGACTTGAGGACAAAAAAGAAATCTTCTCTTTAGACCAAAACCTCACCTTTTCAGGACACTTCTTATACCAGCTACTTCCAGGGGGAGAAAAAGAAGAAAATTAAAAGGGACAGAGAAGATGAGGAAAAGCCAGGAATAGGATGAAGGGGACACACGAACACGTTTACACTCTTGGGAAGGGATCAAAACACAAGCCTAGCTTGAGGTCTGCTCCCTCTCACACTGCCACACACTCTTGGTGGGAGGGTTCCCTTCACTGTTTCTTCCTCAGTGTCTGACCAGGACATTTTGAACCATCACCTACCAAAAATTATAGGTAATTAAATATGTAAATAATTTTTAAAAAGCACGTTCTGTCATGAATCAGTCATTTGTTAGCTGAGAGTCAAGCCTTTGGAAGATTTTACTGTTGCAAGATTCAACGTTTTCTGAGTGAAAGAAGAAATGGAAACTGTGTGACTGAGGCCACAGGTTTCACGTACATTTTCATGTATCTTCTTAGCCGTGGCCCCTGGCAACGGTCTATTTTACGAGCAGGAGGATTCTTCCTCAGGCTCGTACACATTTTGTATTGCTAATTGCTGTTCTGATTTTTAATAAATGTAAAGCATATACCAAAAAAAGTTGTGTTTTGAATCTGTCATTCCTTTTTGCTCAATATTGACACAATTATTTTTGAATGGTAGAGTGGCGGGAAGAGCAAGCAAAGAAGAAGACCAATATCTGTATGCTGGAGGGTGCTCTGGGTACCAGAGACTTTATGTTTATTATTCGATGTCTTTTTAACTGCAAGCCGAGGCCCATTAGTAACCTGTAAAATCAATTTAATGGTCTGCAACCAGTGGTCGACTGATAAATGTTTAACAACCTGGCTTTGAAAAGGAAAAAGAAAAAAGCCCTGATTTGTAGAATTTGATGATTTCCCTGGTATATATAAAAAATCTTCAGTTAACTGATTTCAAGCTACAAATGCAATGTCAACTGGCCCTCAAAATTCCTGGAAAGTGAACAACCTACTTTGCAAGTGGGCATGAGTGGTCCCAGTATATCTGTGGCTTCACATAACATTTTTAATGAGAAACAAACTAGAATAGAAGAAACTAGGTAATCTCAGACTGCATCACTTGCTTTGAGGGTAAATGTTACCTTACGAAGTTTTTATTTTAGTTATATATAGGTATTTGTTTATGTATGTGTGTATATGTTTTTGCACATGTAAGTGAAATATTTTTTGTTTACCTTCTTCATTTGCATTATATCAATGAAGAAATTAACAATTTTTTTCCCTTTGTGGAAAAGTTTACGTAATCGTCCAGAAATTTTCTTTGATCTTAATTCACTGCACAGATCACAATTAAACAGTGACCGTTCGGCAGTCAGCTTAAGTGTTAGTCTTGCCTGCCTGCCCAAAGATGGGCCTGCATACCTTGCCCTTCCATCCTTGCTGGCCTGCTGAGAGGTTGGTCCCTCCCTACGGCCTAGAGGGTAGAGGTGGAATAGTGCGGTTTCTTTGAAACGGTGAAAGAGACTCCAAGTCCAAAATAAATGGAAAAAGTGACTTTCCAAGAAGAGAGTAAATTAAAGCCAGGTACAGTTATGAGAGCTAATACAGTGTGTTGGACACTGCTGAGTCTCTTTCATCATTCTTCTTAATGAAATGATGATGTTCATGCTGTTTTGGTATTTTAACACACACACACCCCCACACACAGACACACACAGACTTTCTCTCTTTGTTTTAAAAGCCCAATTGCTAAAAAATGAGTAAAAGGGATTTTAGCCTTACTGTAAAGTAGATTATTTTGAATGAATATTTATTGAATTTACCTTGCAATTCTTTAACATATGACTCTAGAAGATAAAACTAAATATTTTGGAGTAAGGTTGCCTGTTGACATTTGTTGAGGAGTTTATGACTATCTTCTTTTACAGAACGATGATGTTTGTGGTGGTGGTTATTGTTTATGCTGGTGCTTACAGAGGAGATAAAAATTTGGCAGCCCAATGTGGGCCATAAAGATTCTAATGATGCTTCTTCTCTCTTTCTATTAGAATCCTATTTGTATTTAAAAACATTCAAACAGCCCCACCATAAAGTTCCTCTCAGCTATTCCCCTTTCATTGAAGCAGATCATTTTCTCTGCACCTTGACAGGGCACTTTTTAGATTCAGAATGTAGGCATCCTCACTTATTTGCCAGTGAAAGAAAGAGTGATCCAGGCTCCTGCGTCCTGTCTGCCTTCCATCACTCATCCTGCCTTCATCTCCCAGAGTTAGTAAAACAATGTCTCCCCGCCACAACCAGAATTTTGTGGGAAGTTACAGATGAGAAAACTGAACCCAGACAGAGTAAGAGATTTGCCCTGGATTATATAGCTAATTATAGAAGCAGGACTCAAATCCAGCTCTCTTGACTTCTTATTGGGTGTTCTTTGTGTCCTGAACGAGTTTTTTCAAGATTTGTGACACTTGAATTGGCTTTTTCTCCCCTTTTTTTTTCACAAAGCATTTCAGTTAAACTGGTACAAATTGCTGAAGCAAAAATAAATCCTTCCTTCCCCCCTGAATATCTTCTCATTCCATTTGGGAGTCAAAGTGTAAACAGAAACCTTCTATGATTCAGACAATTATCGCTCCTTTGGATATCAGCCAACATTTAATTTAGCCTACATATGTCTATGTATTTTTAATATACAGGAGTTTCAGCACCTTATCTTCCCAGAATCGGAACCCAAATGACCATGAAATCATTATGACATTGCTGTCCTTCATTTGGATAAGAGGAAGTTGAAAACTATCGGGGACATTAAAAATACACAGACTATTTCACTATCCCCCAGGAAGGAGAGTGAAAAGAGCAATTCCCCTGGGGTCCTACAGTTACTTCCTCTCTTGGAGCTCTTGGGTCTGACTCCGTCACTCCGGTTCTCTTGAGAACAGAGGCAAACTTATATGAATCAGGCTTCTTAATCCTCAACACTCCACTTCCTAGACATTCCTGACCTCAGGCCCACCAAGCCACCAGAAGTGACTCAATGATTGACTGCTAACTTTCAGGAGAGGGAAGGTACTGGGTATATAAAAAGAATTGGAAATGTGCTATCCTATTTTTTGTTTTAAATTTTATTTGTTTATTTTGTGTGTGAGGAAGTTTGGCCCTGAGCTAACATCTGTGCCTGTCTTCCTCTATTTTGTATGTGGGATGCTGCCGCAGCATGGCTTGATGAGTGGTGCTAGGTCTGTGCCCAGGATCTGAACCTGTGAGCCCCAAGTCACAGAACCAGAGCATGTGAACTTAACCACTATGCTACTGGGCCTGCCCCTTCTTTATTTTTTTTAGTTGCTGATTTATTCTCTGTTTTCAAAATAATTGAACAGCAATAATTAAATTTTATAGAGAACCAGAAATTGTCACAAATAGGATGCAATAGAGAAGGGAAAATGATTATGATATTTAAGTGAAAGAAGGTCTGAAATTTTCCACTGAATTTCATTTGGCAAGGTTTATAAATTTCTATGTAGTGTCAATATAAAAAAATGTTTTTGTAAAGTGTAAGAACTATGCAAGACATGATTTAGTAAATGTAAGGTACTTATGTATTTCAATAATACTGAATTGTGCTCTTTGATGGTATATCTTAAAAAAAAAAAATCTTGTTCTATGCTACTTAATTCTCTGCCAGATACTAGATATTTCATTTTTGGTATTTTTTCTCTTGCAAGTAGCGTTTACTTAAGATATTCAGTTGTTCTTTGCTCCTCAAAATTATTCACTCATTTCAGATACAGAGTGTTCAAACTAAAAATGCAGTTTCTCTATTGTCAAGAACTGTTCTTCTCAAATTCAATGGGTGTACAAATAATGGAGGCATCTTGCTAAGAAGTACATTTTGAGATGAGTCTGAGATTTTCATTTCTGGAAATGTTCCCAGGAGATGAGGATGTGGCTGGCCTATGACCCATACTTTGATTAGCAAAGACTAGTTGGCAGAAACTATGAGCAGATGAAGCCACAGATCTTCTTGTTATCCAAATAGATCAGAAATGAATTGCTCCCTATTATTAGAGATGGTAAGAAGTGGTGTGAGGTTTACTGAAACAGGAGCTGATAGACCTGGATTATAACGTTGGTTCCAGCATTCAGTAGCAATGGCAACCTCAAGGCCCTAGTTATTTCACTATGTGGAACAGTTGGGAGGATGCAGTTGAAATGTGCCTTTCAAGTAATCTAGAAACTTTAAAACACCCAGAATTTTAATTGTTAACTGGGTTTCGTTTGGAACGCAGTTTGTTTTTAAAAGGGATTTATTAGCTATCTTCTAAGAGCATTTACTGTTCTCCTAGTATTTTCATCTTTCCCAACCATATGTCTCCAATACCATGAGATAAAATGTCTATTAAGCAGGTTTCATAATGTATTGGAATTAATTTCTTTCCATTTAATTCAACAAGTTGTCACTGCTTATCCACTGTGTACACAGCTCTGTGTTAAGCGTCGCAAGGGTTAGATGGTTAATAGGATGTTATCTCGGTAACTAAACTTCTTGAGAAATTTCTAAACTGTAAATTTTAAGATAAAGCAGTTTTAAAAAACTCTGTGCTGGAAGAGGAAACAAAGGTATTTGCAATCAAAGTCAGTAAGAGGAGGAAGTGGGATCACCCCTCTCTTGGAGCTTTGGCCGCCCCAAGAGTCTATAATTGCCTGAGATCAGCTCCAACTGGGAGAGTCATAAAAGGCTTCTGGAAGGAAATGATATTTGAGCTGAGCTTTGAAGTGGTCAGAGATGAAGGGACCGGCAATCAGGTGCAGGAAAGGGAGTTGGCCAAGCCACAGACTGGGCATTTGCAGGGCAATGTAGAGACCACTGTGGCGAAAGGTGGCTGCAGTGTTATAGACTGAAGGGAGGAGAGGCTGAAATGCAACAGATGCTGAAAAGACCCATTTACAACATGCAGAACCGTGCTCTGATGTGCTGGCCAAGGTGTGTTTTCCCACGCCCTTTCCTTTGTATCCGCCAAAAAAGAGTGTATGGACTTGATAAAAGATTTATTTATATCAATTCCTCTTGAGCGCGCTACTCAGATTCTCGGATTCTTCGGAAGTTGTTCTGCCTGTTCTGTGTATACATTTACTGTCCCTTAAAATGTTTTTCCTGCTCCCAGCTGCTTTTAAGAAGACCAACATTTTCAAGAGGTCATCTCTGCCCACTGCCAACTGCTGTGTGGTTTTATGAGGCTTACTTATGAACTGTGAGCTATTTGGAATAAATCAGTCACTTACACACCAGATACTACTTTTACTTTTTGATGTCATGATGTGTAAACTAGTATGGATAGTTATAAAGTAGATTTATGGAAGAAATCTTTTCCTTCTGTTTATCTTAGTTTTCAGCGTTACATTGGAATACAGTCCACTTATTGTCATCCCTGAAATGGCTTCCAAGTAGTCTTTGCCAGTATAGTCTTTAAATATTCATTGTCATCTATACTACATATTAGAGAATTAACCAGAAAGGATCCAATGTAATGAATTTTCATAAATTGCAAACCTTTGCTTATCTTTCTATTATACTGCATAGACCATTTACACTTTTGTAATACAATACTAGTCTAAATTAGGAAATTACTCATGAAATTGTACTATCGCCCTGTTGTTTTTATTTAACAAGTTTAATCAAAAATTAACACAAGTGTGTTCCTTGGATAGAATTTGCTTTTAGGCTAAGAATGATTTCGGAACTTTGAAAATAGTATTTATGTTTGAGGCCTTGTAGTTCAAGATCAATTTTTTAATAGATTATATAAAAATTGACATTGTCTTCTGACCTGTGGCAAGAGAAATGATGGAACAACCACTGTCAATGTCAGTTCCAGGTCATTAAATTGGTGCTGGTTTCGGCAAGAGCCTCTTTCTCTTAGCTGGCATACCATGAGCAGGCATTCCAAAGCGGTCTGAGGCTGGTTTGAAATTTTAAGGATTCTCTTAAGCAGTTACCTAATCAGCTGAAATACTTTAAACTTCAGCCTTAAATTCCAGGAGGCATGGGGCAACCAGAATTTAAAGCAGAAATAGAAAGCACATTATTTGTGGACATTACCCAAATTTGTGCTCAAATAAAAAAACTTTAAAATTTGCTTCTTCTTATGTTTCATTTGAGTCACTATGTTAAAGAAAAATAACATTAATTGTTCATTTCTTCCTTTGTTAATCATTCTTATCTGGTGTTTTTTCAACAAATAAAAATGAGAAAAATCACAATTTGGATTAATTTGTATCTCTGTACATACATACACACACAGGTGGCAATGGCAGTCTTAAGTGCTTTACTGAAATACTTAGGTTCTAGAAGAGGGGACTGTGTTTTATAGCAATAGTGACACTTGTATTTGTTTGTGCCTTATTAATAGCATGTGCAAATATTTATCTCCTTCTGTTAGCACCAAGGATGGTAAGTTTCCATTTTCTACTACATCTTATATGACATTCACACTTTAAGGCTATGAAAATTAGATTCTGAACCTAGAGTGTGCTGTCGGGCCACCTCTACCGACTACTCGAATGACTATGTCCAGCTCACTGAAGATCCTTTCCAATAATTTTTAGCTCCATGACATAATCATGCGTTGAAAATCTACTTCTTGCAAATGTATATCACTAGAGATATGCCAACCTTATTATCAGCCAGTACTTGAAACTGAAACTTGAGAGAGAAAAGGAAAAGATCCTAATGGGAAATTCCTTGAAATTACTAGTATTCGAGCATTTTAACTTAGAAAATTGGCAATTTCATAGAGGCTGTGTGGTTCAAGGTAATAGATTCCATGGAAGACTCAAAAAAGGGCCAAATCAAAGGAGACGCCGTAATTCTTACGAGGAATCACAAGGAGGAAAGTAGGAATGATGCTGATGGCCTCCAATATCTTTATAGACAACTTCCAAACTTATAAGCAAGTTATGAAACAAAGTTCATTTGAAAATCAGTGATTTGGAAATCAGAACATAGTTTTCTAAAAGAACATTGTTAGTTTGTCAAAGCTGGGTTTTACCGAGGGCTTATTAGATAAATGCCGTGATTTTCATACATTATCTCTGATCTTTAAATCAACTGTGTAAAGTAGGGCACATTATTCTCATTTTATCAAGGAGGGAACTGAGGCTCAGCGACACTGAGAAACTTGTCCAAAGTAAGACAGTTAATCTGTGGTAGAACAATGGTCAAACCCAGGTTTGCCTGATTTCAAAGCCATATTGTGGAATGAAGATGGCCGGGGGCTGGAAATTGCATTGCGTAATAAATCTTCTTAAACATTCCACTTGAGGTCTTCTCGAGTTCTGAAAGTATATGAATTTTCCCTTATATAAATAGGAATGCATACAGTGGAAGATTTGATGTCATGTCAAAACACTTCATCAAATCCTTCCAATCCTTAAAAAATGGAGCAGTTACTTGTATGCAACACCCATGAGGTTGTTTCAACATCGTGCCTGTGATCACGAAGATTATATCAGCGGGCCAGCCCCGATGGGCTAGTGGTTAAGTTTGGCATGCTCTGCTTCAGTGGCCCAGGTTGGTTCCAGATGCAGAATTATACCACTCGTCTGTCAGTGGTCGTGCTGTGGTGGCGGCTCAAGTACAAAAAAGAGAAAGATTGGCACAGGATGTCAACTTAGGGTGAATCTTCCTCAGTAAAAAAAAAAAAAAAAAAAAAGAAAGATTATATGGGCATCTCGAGTGTGACAGTGAGTTTCCTGGATAATGATATACTCTAACAGCATGCGTCTTCATGGACTTAAACACTGTACCAGTTTAATTGTAAGTCTGTGCTCTCCAACACAGTATTTTCTTTCATTTTTGAGAGCATATGAGTTTCAGCTGGAAGAAAACACCCCAACTTCCCTAAGTGGTAGGTAAGATGATAAGTATTGCATAAGGAGCTAAAAAGAGCCAGTACAACTCCGTCTTAACACGTCCATGGAACACCAAGGGGTCTCTTATGCCACCACTGCCACCCCCACCCAACTGCGCTTAGATAAAACACTCGACAGCTTTTTTTCTTTTCCTAATACCATTTTATCTCCATCTGGACTCAGCATCTTTAGTTCTCTTCTCACTACCCTAAGAGATCAGTATCTCCCAGCTCGGCCTGTCTAAATGCTACTCTGGGAGCATCAGAAGCAATTTAACACCAGAAGATATTTTTATGAACTGTGCTCCTGGAACGAGTCCACTAATTTCTAGCAAAGTTTCAAACATTTGAATCAGTTGCTTTTATTGCAATAATGCAGATATTTAAAAAACGACCATTTGTCATTTATTTTTATATTTATTCATTCAAAAAAATGTATCTAGTGCCTGCCACAAGCGTTAACCTGGGTACTAAGAAGCCAGAGGTGAACAAGACAGAGAAGTTCTTTGCCTCATGTTAGTATAGCAAAAAGGCAGGCCTGGGACCAACAGGAGGCACGTGAACTTTGACTGACCTGTGTCTGAGAATGTGAAATTTGTGATCCTTATGAGTCACTCAGGGATGGAGCATGTGACATGGCCCCACTAGTTAGAATTTCAGGTAAGCAGGAAGACTCAAAAAATTCAGCAAAAGAGAACGAAAAGGAGAGGAGAGGATGAGAGGAGAGGAGAAGCTCAGAAGCATTGACCCGGGACCACAGCTTAGCCCACAGGTACATGACTCTGTATATTTCAACAGCCATATGCCATTTAAAAGCCTTAAGACATCTGCGAACTTTTTACAAATGAAGATCTCAAATTATTGAAAGAATGCATAAAGGAAAACATGTGATTTCACTTAGCTTTTGTGTGTTAAGTATTACTATGGTGAAAGAGATGTTAGCGTGTTGTATCTCAAAGGAGTTTCTAGGAAAGTGGCTGGTCAAAGTGCTAGTCGACCACAAATTCTTTTTTTAAAAAACAGCGTTATTGTGGTATAGGTGATAGACATAGAACCACACAATCTGATGCGTTTAGACATATGCAAACACCTGTGATACCATCACCACAATCAAGGTCATAGACAGATACACCACCTCCCAGAGTTTTCCATGTCCCTTTGCTTTTAGTTTTTGAGGTAAGAACACTTAACGAGCGATCTACCCTCAACAAATTTTGGAGTGCACACTACATGTCATTAACTCTAAGCACTATGTTGTGCAGCAGATCTCTAGAACGTATTCTTCTGCGTAACTGAAACTCCGCGCCCGTTGAACAATTACGGCCCATTTCCCCCTCCCCCAGCCCCTGGTAACCACTATTATCTTCTCTGTGTCTCTGAGTTTGGCTATTTTATGCGTCTCATAGAAGAGGAATAAACTCTTGAAAAGCTTCTGATACAGTGCCAGGAGTAGAGCAGTTGTTAGATAAACCCATGTTGAATGAACAAATAGAAGGAGATAAAAATAGACTAGAACAGGAAAGATAAGCAGTTGAGATTTTCCATTTTCTAATGCAGCAAATAACTCGGAAAGCAAGCATGATTGGTATAATTTTAAATATTTAAATAAATTAGAGTTGAAATGAATTAACAGATGACTTTGAACTTTATTGTACCAATAGGAGCTGAAATTTACTGGAATCATTTCAAGAAGAAGAAACATTGACTCATCTTCCTAGAAAGGAATTTGAAGAGATAAAGCACCATGGATCTAACTTATATTCCTGAAGATCTATCCAGTTGTCCAAAATTTGGAAATAAATCCTGTCCTCCCACCAACCGCACTTTTCACGTCCGAGTGATAATGTATTCGGTTATGACTGGAGCCATGGTTATCACTATCTTTGGAAACTTGGTTCTAATGATTTCCATATCATATTTCAAACAGCTCCATTCTCCCACAAATTTTCTGATCCTCTCCATGGCAACCAGTGACTTTCTGCTGGGTTTTGTCATTATGCCTTACAGCATGGTGCGATCGGTGGAGAGCTGCTGGTACTTTGGGGACGGCTTTTGTAAATTCCACGCAAGCTTTGACATGATGCTAAGCCTGACCTCCATCTTCCACCTTTGTTCCATTGCTATCGACAGATTTCATGCTGTGTGCTACCCTTTACACTACACGACCACAATGACGTCCTCCACGATAAAGCGACTGCTGGCATTTTGCTGGTCAGCTCCTGCTCTTTTTTCTTTTGGTTTAGTTCTGTCGGAGGCCAATGTTTCTGGTATGCAGAGCTATGAGATTCTTGTTGCTTGCTTCAATTTCTGTGCACTTACTTTCAACAAATTTTGGGGGACAATATTGTTTACTACATGTTTCTTTACTCCTGGTTCTGTCATGGTTGGTATTTATGGCAAAATCTTTATTGTTTCCAAACGGCATGCTCGACTCATGAGCAATATGTCTGAAAACACAAAATGGGAAGTGAAAAAGAACTTATCAAAGAGAAAGGACAGGAAAGCAGCTAAGACTCTGGGCATAGTCATGGGGGTGTTTCTAGCTTGCTGGTTGCCATGTTTTCTTGCTGTTTTGATCGACCCATATTTAGACTACTCCACTCCCGTGATAGTACTCGATATTTTAGTGTGGCTTGGGTACTTCAATTCCACTTGCAACCCCCTCATTCATGGCTTTTTTTACCCGTGGTTTCGGAAAGCACTTAAGTACATAGTGTCAGGAAAAATATTCAGCTCCCATTCAGAAACTGCAAATCTGTTTCCTGAAGCCCATTAATAAAAAAGCTAGCACAAAAGTAAATCAAATATTGGAAATGAGACTGTTATTATTCTGACCTGAAGCACGTACCTTACATCCTCAGATGACTGCAAATATTATTTGAGTAATCCAGATAAGTGTTCTGTAACCTGCACAAGAGCCACATTCAATTTCTTTGACCAGTCAAACAATCAATCAACCAACCAATCATTTATTAATCGTGACCTCTGTATCCAATCAACACACCTCTGACTGTGGGGAAAAATGTACAAAAGAAATAGAGAACGTAGGTCAGAACAGGTTGGCCTCGATTTACACATGTGAGACAAAGACCAATATAAGAAGAAAGAAAATAAAGTGTTAGTGGTTTTGGTTCCTGTCTGATTCCACTCTAGGAATACAGAAAAGGGAAGATCATTGTGACCTGTGGATCCATGGAGGAAGCGTGCCATGAGGTAAGCCTTTACTACCAACTAGCAGTCCGCTTTACCCCTTGACTTGGGAGAATTATTAATCATCATGATATCAATTATTCAGTTATTCTCTGACACCCAGAAGCTCACTACGAAGAGCTGCCCGTGGGAGAAACAGTGGATCACGCAGCATCATATGTAGCCTGAGCTTTTATCCTCGTGAGTTTTCACTTGGTGGTTCATATCTGAAATGAATTCCTCTCACCTGTCTCCAGCTTCTTTTTCTGCTTGGTGTGTCTACACCATCAGCCAGCATCGCAAGGCCTCTCCTTGTACTTGTCTTAGGGTCTAGTTGTCCTAGGGTCTCACCAAATAAATTTCATCCACACCACAATACCTGATTTAAGTCAGATTATCAACATTTGGTGATCCTTCCAGTGATTTTTTGTAACACATCAAGAGACAAACAGAGCCTTTCTTTTATTTGATAGATTGAGAAATACATGAGTAACGTGACAATCATGTCCGCGTCCTCTCATACCCGGGATTACGGTGTGGGAGGGAGAAGAGGAGGAGTAGAAGCAGGGCAGGGTGTTACTGCATCCAAGCTCGGCCTCAGGTCACACCTCAAAGAGAAAAATGTTATCCTGTCTTCCCATCTCTCTTCTAAGCCCTTCTCTCCAAATCCCCTGACACCCTATGTTTTAGATTCAACTATGGGAAGTCATCCAGGATCAACCGTGTCTCGAAGGACAATATGATTTAGTAATGACTACTCCCCTTCGCCATCATTACAGTGTTCGTTCCCTGTACTTGTTAGAAGGAAAGCAAACGTGCATAATGAATGCATAATTGATGGCCATGAAGTATTTTCACGCCTACCCAGGATATTTACTGATCCAGGCTAACTGCTGGTCTTCAGGACATTTCAGGCTGCATCCAGGAAGAGAAATTAGAGCATTAAGAGCACCTCCAGGCTCATTCTTCCTGAGATCCCGCAGGACCATGGATATCACCCAGTCACATCTCTCCCTCACAGAGGAGGACATTAAAATTGACTTGCCCCACTTGGTGGTGACAGACACTTCATGTCCACTGACACTTCTACTGCTTTTAACTTCCTCTCAGTTCCTGTTTTTAGAAGTCTCGTTTGTTTCTCTACTTCTAAACTATTCCTCTACCCTAAAAGCTTCATGCTGCGTGTGCGCGAGACGAAAATTTATTCATGACACCTGTTAAAGACGGTCAGGCAGACTTTAATCAAGTGAGGCTTCTAGAATGGGTTTTTCGTAGTAAGAGAGAGGGATGGGACTCAACTTCAACTCCAACAAGGTCAAGTGGGGATCTATGCCCAAGGAACACGGTGGGGCAGTGGATGGAAATATTACTAAGAGAAAACACCAGGGTTAAAGAGGATTCTTGCTAGGCTGGCTCAACAGAATTCTTGCAGAAGGAGGCCACAGTGATAAGATACTGAGGCTGGTCAGATACCAAGGGTGGGGGATTTGTGCTAAAGTGACTTAGCAGGATTCTTGCTCAAACTGGATTCTACAAGGGCTGAGAGGGAAGCCCAAGGTCAGGCATAGTCAAGCGGAGGACTCAGAGGAGCCTGATTAAACTTGGGTCAGAGGAGTCTTGTGTGTGTGTGTGTGTGTGTGTGTGTGTGTGTGTGTGTTCATATGCTTCTCATGGAAGTGGAGTTGGGGTTTTCAAAGGGGGAAGGGAGAGTAAAGTAAAGGGACAGCAGATTTAGCACTGGGGACATTGGCATGTGGTTGTTAAACTGAGGACTCTCCGTAGATATAAATCTATCTGAACATAAATGGAATAATCTATGTGAATAGACTTAGCTAGCTAGCTGCGTGAAATATATAGCTATAAGGCTATAGGAAAACTGTCCGTATTCACTGAGATAGATATTGAGTATTCAGTAAAGGATATAAATATTTATTTAGAATTCATCTGTACGTATGCCTCCCCTCCCCATGTTAACTAGTGTTCTTGACTCCTGTTTCGCAGCTTTCCAATCTACTCTGCACGGTTATCTGAAGGTGATACTTCCTCTTAAATATCTTCCAGGGTTTCTGTGCTAGATCCCTTCTGTTTTCCTAGTTTTCTCCACTCACTCTGAGTGGGAGGCACAGATCAGGATAGGGATTAAGGAGCTCCCTTGCCCTGGGGTGTCCAACAGAGTTTTACCAATGAGAATCACCTGCAGGAGATCGGCGGTGGAGGTGGAGGAGGGTGAAATCAGGGTACTTATCCCAGGCAACCCCCCTGGCAAATTGCCCCGGGGTTGGCAATGTTTCTCCAGGAATGGCCACTGGGAGTCCTCTCCATGCAATCATCCTCTTGAGTTCCTATAATTGTTCCCGTCCCCTGTCACTTTGGGCCCAGCCGAGGTGGTGGCTCCCTGCTCTGGCTGCCCCTGGGTACTAGAGTCTTTCTTGATGATTTCCTGAAATGCTACCATATCTTATTAAACCCTCCTCAAGCACCCAGACTGATTGTGCCATCTGTTTCCTGGCCGACACCTGAACGCATCCAGCTTTGCATTGCTGAGATAAAGTTTTGAAACTCTCCCCAAAGGCATCAAGTCTGGAAAGCCCTGCTTGGCCCATCTGTTTCCACATTTAGTCGCTCCTCTGGGGTCCCCACCCCTCTGAAGGAATCGTCCGTCCGCCAATAAGTCGTTCTCTCCATCTGCTTTATCTAGAGGGTACTCACCCTCCTCCATGACTTGGCAAACTTTTTATTCTTAAGATCCGTCTGTCAGCTTGAGACTTCTGGTGTCCTTTTTGTGTATAGAAAGATTATTTGAGGTAATTTTGGCTTTTAAAATGAATGTTTCATTTGTAAAATAATATTGAAAAATCTAGCTCTTCCTTAAAACATTCTTATTTAACTTCGTTGATGCAAATAATCCATAACCAACCCATAAATCAAAATTGGAGGAAGTTCATTATGAGCCAGAGGGAGCATTATAACGAGGGAAGGCCTTAGACAGCGTTCTGGAGAAGCATGGGTTTCAGTACAGTCTTATATCTTTTTAGAACAAAGAACATACTTTGAACACACCCAGGGTACATTTTCATCAAAATTTCAAAGAGGTATTCAGTTGCCAGTTAGCAGGTCAACCTAACGTTGATGTCAGGACCGGGCTAGTCCGGGCATCACGAATAGGGCATTGTAGGAGGGGAAGTCTGCATTCTTATCTTGAGAGCGTATTCTTTACTTTAACGGTTAAGCAGACGGACAGTGTATGTTTGATGGGCCGTAAGTCAGGCTTTTTAGTTCAAGCCAAATCAGTTTTAAACCTGAATAGTTACCCCCATACCTAAAAATGTGAAACTCTCTTGTCAACTTATAACTTATTTAATTTATAAACTTTATTTAACTTATAAGCTTTATTTAAATTATAAACAGAATATGTTATTCTATTTACACCTTTAGCAACTTTTAACAGCAACTTTGAAATGGCAGTTACAGCCTAGTTAATTGAATTCCCTTAATATTTTCTTTATATCAAATTAAAATGTTCAGTTTCTCTTTTCGATAATTTGCCCGACTAATACATAAAACTTTCCTGCGTACTTAAATAAATCTTGAAAATTTAATCACTTACTTACAAATATATTGAATTTTAAGATTCTTAATCATTATAATACCATTTATAAAATCAGCAAACTTCTTTTGTGCCTTTCAACTTAAAAGTCATGATGAAATCAATTAATTAATAACACATTTAAAGTGGGAATCACAAGCCAAAGCTATTGTGGTAAATACTCTAAATTCTTTTAATCATTATAAATACTAAAAATCACAAATATACAAAGATTTTTAAACTGAACACAAACTATATTACTATCATAGGTTTGATTTGCTTTATCATTTCTATATCTAATTCAGAGCCTTCACAAACGAAAGCTAAGGGTTCTTTAGGCCCTCCCTATAGCTAAAATAAAGTTTAAGTTAAATTAAATTGTTTGAATAAAATAAATAAAACTAAAAATAAAATAAAAACTTGTTTTAAAAAAATTTCATTATTTTTTGAAAGTGGGAACATATGCATATTAAAAAGTTCAAAAGGGAACAAAGTCTATACACTAAAACATAAGTCTCCCCCTAGTCTTTGTCTTTGGGTCTTCCAGACATGGTCCCCAGAGACAATAAGTTTCTGATGTATCTTTCTGAAGATATGCAGACACGGCCATAAAGGATCGTATATGTACATATTACTCACATTTTAAAAAAAGAAATGGCAAAATATCGTACATGCATGCTTTCTGCAAGTTGGTTGTTTCACATAGTATATGTCTTGGACGTTCAGTCCATATCAGGAAACGTAGACCTCCCTAATTTTTCAAAAAGTCTACAGAATGTTCCATTATTTGGAGGTATCATAATTTAACTTTGTTCCTTACTATTTCTGATTTTTGCTATACCAAATTATGTGGCAATAAATATCCATGTAAGTACACGTTTATTCATTGGAGTATATCAGTAAATACCTTGGTTGTTTGATTTTTGAAATTTGTTTTACTGCATACATTGCTCCTCCATCTGTGATCGAATACATGCATAGTTATTGATGCCCACCCAGAGAGATATAGCCCAGAACACAATGATAAACTAGAATGAACCCTGTCCCCTCGAAATTTGCATCTTAGTGTGGGAAAATAAAACACATGCATGGATGAACATATATTTTGTGAGAATTTTGACCAATGAAGAATAGTATACCTGACCTGAACCGTTTGAATTTTGTGTTTATTTTAGACCTATTTGTTAGTGTTTGAGGAAAATCTATTCAAAATTCTTGTGTACAGTTGATGAGTATCTGTTGGTCTGGTGTGTGTTTTCTTTTTTTTTTTACTTTACTCTTTATTTACTTTATTATTTCACCTTTGTTTTATTCTATATTACTTTCTTCATCTTCCTTTTATTTTATTTTATTTTCCTTTATACTTTATTTTATATTCTATATTACTTTATTGTTCTTGGAGGATGGGCGGCTAAGAGCAGTTTACTGGTAACGTCAAGGAAAGAAAATAGCTTTTTAATGTCAAAACATACAATTGTTTTCTTTTTGCAAATTAAGTTACTATCTTTAGTAATAATTAAGTCCTGGGACTCTCAAAGTCATTTGTCCTTGTGGAGCCCAAGAGAGCTGTGGTGGTGGGTTGGACAGCTCAGGGGCCAACTGGGACACCAGAGTCTGTGCTTTGTGCTTTGTGCTTTTTCATGTCGAAACCTCACTGAGCATTATCTTCACACTAAATAATTTTCTTTAGCCAAACACCATTGAAGTGTGAATGTTCTTTCCTGCGCCTGAGCCTGGGCAGACTCCTAAAGCCATTAAAAGGCCTTAAGTCCCCCGATATCTCTTAAAACAACTTCCTAAATGGATTCCTTTGTTAAAATAACAATTTTCCTGACTGGACTCTGACTGCTGTAATCAAAATTTATAAAAATATACTACAAAGTTATGAGTTCTCTATCTGGGAAGAAGTTTGGAAAGAGAAGTTTTGTAAAGCCAGAAGAGCCTAAAAAGAAAAATCCATCTTCCAACCATCCCCAGTCACCAAGACTTTTCATTTTGTGAAGAAAATCCTCAGAGGTTGTGTAGAGGAGGAAGACATTTCCTCTACCCTCTGGGTCCTTCTGGCTGGGCTATGAATTAAATTCACATGCAACAGAATAACAGGAGAAAATCAAACAAAGCTTTATAACATATGTACATGAGAGACACTCAGGAAAACTGAGCAATTTGCCAAAATGGTGGAGACTCTTATCTTAAATACCATCTTCAGGGGGCTGGTCCCGTGGCCAAGTGGTTAAGTTCACGCTCTCCACTTTGGCAGCTCAGGGTTTCACTGGTTTGGATCCTGGGCACAGACCTAGCACCACCCATCAAGCCATGCTGAGGCAGCATCTCACGTAAAAGAACTGGAATGACTTACAACTGGGATATACAACTATGTACTGGGGGCTTTGGGGAGAAGAAAAAAAAAAGAAGATTGGCAACAGATGTTAGCTCAGGTGCCAACATTTAAATAAAAAAGGAGAGAGAGAGAGAAATCAGTTCTTTAAAAACAAAAAAGACCATCTTCAGCTAAAGACAAAGGAGGATGTTGGGAGTAGTGGTTCGGGACTTCAAGGGGGTGGAAGGCAATTTACATGGAGATGGAAATGTAAATGGGCCAACTACAGACAATGTGACCTGATGGACATGTTTTACATTACGTTATAGTTATGTTACGGTGTTAGCTCCTTCTTGGAACAGGCCCTTCCGTTTTAAATTCGTTTAGGCAGTTGCGGGGGTGGTCAAAGTTTCTTTCAGAGTCTTTTGTTATTAAAAATAATCAAGCCAAAGAAATACATTTTGGAGTGGCCAATTCTGATCTCCCACAGGTGTAATAAAGTTGGTTTTTATCAGTTAATTTAAATAAGAATAATTTGACTCTATTCTTATAAATACTTAATCTTCAATGCCCTCCAAAGCATTGTATATTTAAATATAATGATTTTGTGGCCTGGTTGGATGATAAAATGATCAACATAAACTCCTTGAAGTTTAGTGTTTGGAACTATCACTTTCTACTGGAAACACCTCCCCCAGCTGGCTCCCTAGGGTTCATGAAAATACCCACACAGTGATGGAAGTTTTCACTTTTCATTTGGGCGGTGTTAGTAAACAAATGACAAGCAACAGGATGTATTGGAGTATGAGGAAGCCATTTGGTGTAAAACTAATTTGGCCTCAACTTGTTTTTCCAAGAGGGCCCGATGTGACCAGTGAATATGCATTGTATATCTGCTTTAAGTATTTGCTGCATCCCAAAGACAAGAACAATGCCCTTAAAGATAAGGATGTAACTTCCCCCACATGGGTATTTCCTTAAGGATAAGCATCTCTCCCTAAACTAAGGATTAATTGCTGACCTGCTGCTCTCACCTTGTGACCACCGACCTGTTCTGTTCACCAAATTGCTGTGCTGGCAAAGCGATCTCCTGACTATTGTAAAAAGGACACTCCTATCCTATGTGATGCATGCTCTTTGACAGTGTATAACCACACTGTACACTCCACTTCTTTGGAGGGCTCCATTCCTTTGTGAAAGGACTCTCCTGGGCTATACGGTCCTCAGGATTGGCTCATAATGAACTCACCCAATTTTGATTTATAGATTGGTTATGGATTATTTGCATGGACAGTGTGAAATGTGGTTCTTACTGCTTTTTGTTTGGGTTAGGAAAACTACAGACTTGAAGAACTGTAGCGTGAATGAATACTGCTGACTTGTGCATGGTACCAGGAAAAGGTGAAAATGAGTCAAATTTTCACTAGGTATTAAAGATCTCACTGTTTGAAACATCTAGCATTTGGTAATAAGTGGAAAGAGCATTTGTCGGATTTGAGCTAAATTTTTTCCTTCCTTCCTTCTTTCTTTCCTCGCTTCCTCCCTCCCTCCTCTCTCCTTCTCCATCCTTCCTTTCACATTTTCATCCTTCTCCCCTTTGGCCTTGTGTGAGGCTGGTCCGTGTGGTCCCTCTGAAGTCATGGGGATGATAGTACAAAATGGATCCACCCTCCTGGAGCCAATTCTCTGGTGACTTGCTGTCACCTCTTTGCTGGCAGCACACTGGAGGTTGTTAAAGGACACACCTGTCAAAGCAGCACACAGGTAATGCAGCCTCAGGAGGCATGGTTCGTATATAGATACTGATGCCAGCACAGCCTGCCAGCAGCCTACCTGTAAGAGCCTGGGCCTAAGTGCCTTTTCTGGGGGGAAATCAGCAGGGAAGAGAGTGGTGGAGCACAATGCTCATCAGCACAACAGGTAAGTCACCTTCCAACGGTTTTAGTTCCAAATTATCTAATTAGCCAAACAAATTCTAGTAAACCAAACGAGAATATATTGAGAGGAAAAAAGATCAGTTAGATCAGCTTTTTTTTTTTTCTGGCATGTTGAAAGGAACCAAACTTAAAATACCAATCGAAAAAATAAATCTAGATCATTTTAGAACATCACTGAGATTCTAAAGAGGCAACGATAGGAAGACCCACAACAGATCTTCCTTAAATCTCATTCACAAGTAATTTCCTTTACCTAAGAAAGTATTGCGTGAGTGAGGCACATCAAAGCAAAACGAAATCATTATTTCCAGAGAAACAGTCTCAGAGCTGGAGAGGTTGAGCTATGTAACCAGTAAAGGAAGAAAAATCCTGCCTCATAAAGCAGCTATGATGTGTCCTCTCCTAATTTTTCACTTTATTTACAATACATTATTGAGTTTGTTGTGTATTTTCCTCTTTATTTGAGGGAAATACATATACATTAATAAATTTTTAGGTATTTAATTTTTGAGGAAAATTTATTCCATAATTTCTTTTTCCCTTTTTCTTTGAAATTCCAAGGAACTTTTACTTTTTCAAAATCGTTATTTCAGAGTCCTCATGTCTGTTTGCTTATTCTGTAACCTTTTCCCTTACAGAACTAAATTCAAACTAAAAAACGCTGCAATTCTTACTTCTCTCCAGAATTGTCCACATATGTTTCTTTTTACCCCTGGCAAAAATAATTAACATTTTCTTTGCTTTCATTAGGTGATCGTTTGCAATGTTGTCATTAATTTGGTCTTTTGTTGAAATATTATTGATAAAAAGAAAAAACAGGTGTAACAAAAATGTCCCATGATAAAAGTGAGATGTCATAGAAGGGTTAACTTTATTTTATTTTATTAAAAAATTGCTGTATTTTTTTTGAGGTGAATCTTTAAAGGAAAGGAATCTCTATTCTGTTAAGTTTTTAAATAACAAACAAAACCTCAGCTGCATTAAATTTCACGACAATTTCCTTTTTTGAGAAAGCAGTAGACGGGCAGTCATACTTGCAATTGCTTATTAGTTTTTGTAACTTTTGGCTAAGAATTTAAGATAGGTGCCTAAAGGTGTTATAACATTCACCTCCATCTTAACAATTCACCCAGGTAATAACTTTTAAAATAAATATGTGTGTCTCACTTTATCTTTCTGTCTTAATCTAACACTTAAATGTTTAAATATTTCCCTAATATCTATAACCACGCATTGGAAATATGAGATAACACTATTAATTTCTAGCAGCTGTTTCATACGTGTTTTCCACAAAATAAATAAATAAATAAGTAGAATGAAATTCACTTTACAAACCTAGGAGGTTAAATTATATCAATCCTTTCAGGGACTAGGTTTTCAAAACAAACTTAAAACTCCAAAAATCCCCCCAGGGCGCATTGAAGAGTGTACGATTTCGCACGAGGGATGCTGTCTCTATAGAGACACAGCCACAAAGGCTTAAGTAGCTTTGTGGTAACTGTTAGTTGTTTTTAAAGGTAACTTTTAAAAGAATTACAAGTTTTTTTTTTTAATTCACAAAAGCAAAGAAAATAAAAGGCAGGATAAAGTTAACTTTAAAAAGGTCAGGTATTTAAGATTTCGTTATATTCAGCATCTTAGAAATGTGGCACCAATGAACGATAGTCAATCTATAAATCAAAATTGGAGTAAGTTTGTTATAAGCCAAGTTTGATGACTATAGCCTGGGGCCTTCCTTCCCCAAGGAAAGGAGGACACCAAAGAAGTGGGGGTACAGCGTGGTTATATACTTTCTTGGGACAAAGAGCACACATCACATATGATCAGAATGTCCCTTTTACTGCTGTCATGAGATGCTTAGCTAGCACAGCAAGTCGATGGTCAGCAGGTCAGGGGTCACAAGGTGAGCACAGCAGGTGGGTAATTAATCCTTAGTTTCTAGAAAGAGATGCTTATCCTCAAAGGAATGGCCATATAGGGGGAGGCTACATCCTTATCCTTAAAGGCATCCTTCTTGTCTTTGAGACCTGGTAACTGTTTCAAGCAGATGAACAATGTGTGCTCAATAGGCCACGTCAGGCCTTTTTGGAAAAACAAAGTCAGGTTAAATTAGTTTTAAACCAAATGGTTTCCTTGTATGCTCCAACATATCCCATTGCTTTTCATTTATTCATCAGAGTTTAGGAACCAAAGTGATAAGTAAGCAAATAATTTGTGCTGTGCGTTCTGAAATTGATAGATAACAGTTTATAAAGGAGTCGCATAAGTCTTTTTTTTACATTTTACTTCTGCATGTTTTGGTTTCTCAAGTTCAGCTCAACTGCGTAATATTTGATTGGTACAATTAAAATATATCGAAAGAAAAATGCTAATCTCATAAATTAAATTAATATATCCAGAGTAGATAAAATGTACCATAATATTAAGATTTCAAATAATACATTGGAAAAAAGTGCTGAGCTCTAGCAGCAGCTACTGCAAATACTATTTTCAAAGGTACTTTTATTCTTATTAATGTCTTTTCCAAGTAAATCTGGTGAGAACACGCTTGTGGGTTCAATTTCCTGATGGACTAGAGAGTTTGAATCTATTCTCAGGCCAAAAGTCCACTTCTCCAACCCGGCCTTAGATCTGACTAATGCTTGTGGTTGGGCATCAGAGTTGCACAGCCAGTCCCAGCCCTGGAGAAACAAATCAAACCCAGGTCATACTCAGGGTGAGTCAGTCCCATTATTTTCACATTTTAAGGGCAATGGCATAAGTTATATAAAGCGACAGCTTAAACAATGAGCATGCCAAATTTGTTACCAACGTAGGATGAAATCAGTGGATTGGATGACCTCAACCTGAATTTGAATTCACGAATGAATGCAGCTCATAATGAAAGGAGACAACCCACAAGATGTACAGAGTCTATCATTTGAGATACTTCTCCTTTTTTTGAGATTATTCATATACAATTTTGTAGACTTTCGCATAGCTTTAATTTACCTTATACAATATTGCTCTAAATTCTAAAAACTATATTGTTCACATTGGATAGAGAAATGTTTCCTGAACTGAACAGTCTGTATTAAGTGGCAGGAACCAAAGCATTTGCAGATATGCACAGGACAAATTTTTTTAAAAAGCGCAATCTTTACATGGCATTTATCATTTAATCTAAACATTTAATAATAGTTCCACAGGTCCTGGTAATTCTTGAAGTGCTTTTATTAGGCAAATTGATTAATAAAAATGGGACAACGAAAATTCTTGACCTGCCTATGGATGGAATCTTGAGTAAGGGCTACTTGTTTATGCAATCAGAACACGCGTTTACCCAGGTTACTTAGGTGGTTTTATCTGGGTCACTTAGATGTTGGGTGACAATATTCATTCAGTTGTCTTTAGTCCCTTCCTAGTGAAGGGATGGTCTTAGACTAGCAGCATTGGCATCTCCTGAAAGCTGGTGTGAAATGCAGACTCTCAGCCCCCTCCTCAGAATTAGAATCTGTGCTGTCAAAAAGATCTCTGGGTGATTCGTAAACACTGTTCTGCTCAGTAGGAAGTGTTTTTTGTTTTTTTGTTTGGGATTTTTTTTTTTGGTGGGGAAGATTGGCCCTGAGCTGACATCTCTTTACAATCTTCTTATTTTTGCTTGAGGAAGATTGTCCCTAAGCCAACATCCATCCCAATCTTCCTCCATTTTGCATGTGGGTCACCACCATAGCATGGCTTGACGGGCAGCATGAAGGTCCACACCCAGGATCCAAACCCGCAAACCCAGGGGCCACCAAAGTGAGCGGGTGAACTTAACCACTATGCCACCTGGCTGACCCCAGGAAGTTTAACCTGGGATTGGAAATACAGCTAGCTGGGCCACTCTGAAAAGTTGCGCTGCCAACCATTTTTATTATTTTTCCTCTTTCTTTCACAGAAAGGAGAGAGAAACAGTACTTTTGTAAAAGGCTCACAGCACCCATGGGAGAAAGAAGATGAATTCACCTGACATTGGGAATACCCAAGAAGTACAGTTTTGCTTTGCTTTGGTTAACGATTCTTGCCCTAGAAATGTGAGGTCTGTGCTGAGTGTCTGTGCCATGTACGTTGTCATGATTGGTGCTATAGTAATGACCATGCTGGGCAACCTGGTTGTGATCATTTCCATTGCCCACTTCAAGCAGCTCCACTCCCCGACCAACTTCCTGATCCTCTCCATGGCCACCACTGACTTTCTGCTGAGCTGCGTGGTCATGCCCTTCAGCATGATCAGGTCCATCGAATCCTGCTGGTACTTTGGGGATCTCTTCTGCAAAGTCCACAGCTGCTGCGACATCATGCTCTGTACCACCTCCATTTTTCACCTCTGCTTCATCTCCGTGGACCGCTACTATGCTGTCTGTGACCCTTTGCATTATGTCACCAAAATCACCATCCCTGTCATAGAGGTCTTTCTATTCATCAGTTGGTCTATTCCAATCTTTTTTGCCCTTGGCCTGGTTTTCTCAGAATTAAACGTAATTGGTGCAGAAGATTTTGTTGCAGCCATTGACTGCACAGGTTTGTGTGTGTTGATATTTAACAAACTCTGGGGAGTACTGGCCTCCTTTATAGCCTTCTTTCTCCCTGGAACTGTAATGATGGGGATTTACATATACATTTTCACGGTAGCCCAGAAGCATGCTAAGCAAATTGGCACAGGTCCCCTGATGAAACAGGTTAGGTCAGAAAGCAAAATGAAGGCAGCAACCAAAAAGGAAAGCAAGGCCACCAAGACTTTAGGCATAGTCGTGGGAGTGTTTGTGTTATGCTGGCTGCCCTTTTTTGTCTTGACAATCACAGACCCTTTCATCAATTTTACAACTCCTGAAGATTTGTACAATGTCTTCCTCTGGCTGGGTTATTTCAATTCTACTTTCAATCCCATTATATATGGCATGTTTTATCCTTGGTTTCGCAGGGCATTAAGAGTGATTGTCTCAGGAAGGGTCTTCTGCCCTGACTCTTCCACGCTGAGCCTGTTTCCTGCACATGCTTAGGCAATGCTGTCCATTCTCTAAGATTCTTTCCTGATAGGGAATCTTGGATGCTCTTTCCACCCAAAGATAGGGACATGGAGGAATGAGATCAGTATATTCTTCCAGTTGGGGTAACAGATGCCTAAGTGGGAGCACTAGATCCAGTCTTCTGGGTATGCCAAAGCTACCACTGTGGCCAATTTCTGGGGTTCTGGGGAAGGCACCTCCAATAAAAAGAAACTCTCTCTGAAGGCTTGCTAAATCCCAAATTTCCAAAATTAGAGACTTAGAATTTCATTTCTTTGGCTTAAATCAAATAGGGCTCTTCTTTTTTTCTTGTAAACATCATAAGAGGAGACAGTCAATCCTCACACTCATTGACAGCCATGTCGAACTGAGTTGATCTAAATCTTTCTTGAGATTGTTGTTGCCTCTTAGAGGAGTGGGAGGGAGCTTGGCAACACTGGGGCCTGAGTTACGGAGCATGTGAGTGACATGGAGTGGAGAAGGAAGCACACAACTAGAATTACTTCCAATTTAATTGGTCTGACTTAAACTTCTTGTCTAAAAGAATTAATGTGAGGTTTGCAATATTTTGATTAAATTGGACTGTCTTATTAAATGAGATGGACGGATAAAGAGTTTGGAAATATATTCTTTCTCTCAGTATATAGTTTTGATCTATTCATACACTTGGCTTGTGTGTACATATAGGTGGTGTGTCCATCTTTTCAAGTGTGTGTGCACACACTAATTACTCACCAAGACTGAGCATGGTGCTTCTCCCATAAAAATCTCTGAACACATTCACTGGATA